>NC_052538.1:18356392-18510642 GCF_016699485.2 Gallus gallus | reverse complement strand
CTTGGTTTTAAGTGAACGACCAAGACATCTGTGGATGCTGGTTTTATTGCATTTATGTCATTGATGGGTTAAACATCCACTGTGCAGAAGTGGATGCAAAAGACCACCATGGAGATTAATATGCTGCTTTTTTTTCTGTATAAAATACAGGAGGCACAGCCACATGTGTTTTGATAGTGTACATATTCACAAGTTGCTTATCTATGGCACTGAATGGGAAATCTGCAAAAGAAAACGGTGCTTCAAAAGACCTGGAACTGTTCATGAGAGAGAGGTTAAATTTGATAACATATTCTCTGGTTGGGTTCTTCTTTACCACAATGTTTTGACCTCGATCAATAAAAAAAACGTTCTCCTGTGATGGCAATACCATAGAAGCCACATGCCAGCCCACAGTATGGAAAAGTTAGTTTCAGGCCACTGTCACATGAGCATCAGGCTGTCAGATGCAAACATTATTCTGAACATAGCACAGTCAGAGGCAATTTAATTAAATACAATAAGATTTTTTAAAATCTTATTCTGATATATCATCTACTTTCATGCATATAATGAGTAACGACCTTTATTTATAAGTAAACAGATATGAAAACACTATGGTTAAGTGTCCTAGAATTAATGTTTTAAGAAACAGTCAAGAAAAAAGTTGCATGGGTACCTGTAGAAGAGTGCCAGGTGAATACTCATCTTCTTCGAGGACAAGTTTAGAGCCATACCAAAAGGCTAATGCATAACACAGGAAGATTACAAACCACATGTAACCACTGAATAATCCCATTATTATTCCTTTTCTAATTCCCCAATGTTGAGCATACACTAAATTCTTATCGTATCTGTAGAAAGACATAAAAATAAAACTGAATGAACTTGACAGCAAAATTTAAATGAACTAAGGGCAAGAAAATGAAATTAAACTTTTATTTCCTAATCCAACCATTTTTTTAATCATGCAAACATTTCTAATTTACAGAGGGCACTATAAATTGAGGTCTTTGTGAGAGCTATGTACTCTGTAACTAATATTCTTACTTATCTTGAAAGTACACAAGATTTTCAAATGTGCAGCAAAGTTTGACAGTAAGTTCCTACAAAGGAGAATGACTTGAAGACAGCATTACGTATGTTTTATTTCACCAATTGAATTATGAAACAGATTTTGCATAAGTGATGTTATTTGAAAACTAGATTTCTGCTACATACATGCATATAATTCTCAAAACTAACAGATGGCTGTTGTTTCAAAACTCTAAGACTAACTGCTGTGGTCACATTTCTACAGTAGAAGGAATGCAGAGACTCTACAATTTGTCTGAACAAACCTCTCAACTTCTTTCTTCTCGCCACCAAAAGCAGCTACTGTTCTGATGGATGAGAGCACTTCATCAGCCACAGCCCCAGCTTTTGCATATGCCTTTAGTTCTCGGCCTGTCAGTTTTGCCACAGCCTGTAAAACCATAGGAAATTTTGATTACACCTGACCATGATAAGCAGCTCTGACCGTCATACAGTGCTGCATGAGGTCACCTCCCCTGTTCCTGCCACGGGCACACTGCTCGTTCAAACGTTTGTCTTCTAGTGTTAGGACATATATTTCTGTAGCACATCTTCTGTCTAAGAATTATCCCATTTGCCAACAGCTCTGCTTCAAATACCTAGAAAGAGCAGCAGACAACAAATGCTCTCCCTCCCTTGGTCTCTATCTCTCTCTCGCTAGCTGCATTTTAGCAGACCATAGAATGATCATGCATATGTCCATCACGGCAGGAGGGGTAGGGTAAGCAGGAAGAGCAGCACTTTAGCCAGCATAGCAGAGCCAGCTTCAGGAAGAACAGGTAATGGTACTGATGGGGGAGAAAGAAAATACATGTAGCCCAACACTATGCTTTGTCTCTTGGGCCAGTAGCAAACAGGTTCCTGCACAGCACCTCAAAGCACACTGGATGCTGAAAGCTTACTTGGGCTCAACAAGTGCTCACATTGAGTGTTATATGTAAAGATACCGTATTAGTTCAGAAGTTAAATGCTCATGGAAATTGTAACATGTCATTATTTGCTTTCGTTCTTCAAATACTCTACCCTACACATCTGTTAGTCACTTTCTGAGATGAAGCCATGCTAAACTGATGCTTAGTGAAGAACTGAAGACTGTTTTCTTAATGATAAAAAACTAGAGCTAGTAAGGTTCATAAAGAGGAAAGACTTAATTGTGGGTATGTGAAAGACATGGGGACAGAGGAAGAACTGAAATGGGGAAAATGACAAAACATAAAGGGAATGAGGTCAGAAATAAATTGCAAATGAAGGAAAGATGCATTTTGGAGTTGATTTTATTCCCTGCCAGAACATTGCTCTCCCACTTAGTATACTGAGTCATCATTCATATCATCTGCTTTGCAGCCAGCATACAGCATAAGGAGAGCAGGAAGAAACAAAATTTGTCACAGTTAGACTAGAAGGCTGATAGCAAAATGACAGCAAACTGTTCCTGAGGTGGAAGAAGGGAGATAGCTAGTCAGGGGGCTGAAGCCAACTGAAGAGCATGAGAGTGTGGAGGAGGAGCAGGAATTGCTGAGGGAAGGAAAGGAGATGATGAGGCAGAAGATCCTGTGATTCCCTTCTTCCACCTGGTTCCTCTGCACAGTCACAGGGAGGTGCAGGGTGTGGGTGGAGAAGCAGAACCAGAATGACTGGGAAAAGACACAGTAGCTGCCAGGAGTAGGGATATCTTCAGGTGAGTCTGAGCAGCTGTTCTGAACTGTTTTAGAGCTCCAGGACTGGGTCGTCTCTAAAAGCTTAGGTAGAAAAACTAAGTGTCAAGTCTAATAACCATTTAAATCCAGCGTGGAAAAATAGACAGATGCTGCAGGCCAGTTCTAATCCCAGCAACCCCAGTATCCCTGCACATGACCCCACAGAAGCAATGCTTACATTCCCATCTTAGATGCTGGATATTAGATTCTGGGAATGAGAGTAAGCAAAGTGGGAGCGAAGCTTCTTCTGAACGCACACACGTCACAAAATCGTAGAATTTCTCAGTTCTACCGTGACCAGGATCTGACTCTCTTGACTCTAAAAGGTTGTAACAACCTCCTGTTTCAGCATTCCCCTTAGCTCTATGGCATGACCTTCCCTGTTCAATGTACCTGTCTTAGTTTCATGTGGGATGTAATTTTTTTCCTCAGAGTGTCTGGTATGATGCTATGTTTTGGTTCTAGGAGGAAAACAACACATCAGCGTTTATAGCTGCTGCAAAGCGGTGTTGTACAGAACCAAGGCCATCCTCAGCAAAGGGCCCAAGGAGCTGGGAGGGGACAGAATTAGTACAGCTGATTCAAACTGGCCAAAAAGATATTCCATACCGTATGACATCAAGTGGAAGGAGTTCTGAAGGGAGTGGGAATTCATATCTCTCTCTTCCGCTGCTCAGAGGGTGAGCTGGGCATTGGTCAGGGGGTGGTGAACAATTGCTTGTACAACACTTGTTATTTACATTCACATATATACATAGTCATAACTATCATCCTTTTCCTTTTGTCTATCTTAGTAAATAGTTTAACCACAAACCACGAGTTCTTCTTGTTTTTTTTTTTTTTTTCGTGATTCTCTCCTCCATCCCACTGGGAAGTGGGAGAGTGAGCAAACAACTGTGTGGTGCTTAACCACCTGCAGGCTTAAACCACAACAGTACCTCAGCGTGAACCTCACACTACGCACTTACCAAGCCATAGACAGCTGCTCCAACCCCAATGAGGGGACTGACTGCAATGATAACCAGGGTCAATTTCCATCCACTGATAAATCCCAGTAGGAATCCACACACAAAGGTGGTTAAGCGCTGGATGAAGATTGCTACTTGATCAGCAATAGCCTCATTAATTTTGTTAACATCACTGTGAGAGTAGGGAAAAAAATATAAAGAAAGGTCAGGGAGTGTATCTGCATATCTTTCCTTTGTATTGCCACATTTTGCTTTCCCTTGCAGAGGGCTTTTCCAAAGACACTCAGCTACAGTAAGAAAACCTGGAACCTCTGCAACGGCAAAAGGCATTTATTTTATACATGAATACTACAGACAAAATTCTGTCTTTTCCCAGGAAAAGCCATCCTACCAGCTGTCTCACTCACCCCTGTGCCCCAGCTGATGCAGAGGGAGCAGAGACATCACAGCAGGATGCAGCTAGTATAACTGATATAGCATTGTACAGCACTAAGTGCAGCCTTGCTGAAGAGGTAGGAGGAGGGCTGTAACTCTCTTCATCATTCAACCTTACACCAGGCAGTTCGTTCTCTAAATACGAGGGAGAGTGGGAAAATAGTGGAGGGATATAGTATTGCTAAAAGCATTGGGAAAACACAACAGCTATGTCACATGTGGGAGAGTGGTGCGATGATTAACATAATTTGAGTCCCATGCAGCTGCAGAGTTCATTTGGGCTCACTTATCCATTGTCATTACAGAAAAAAACATGTCAAAACAAATTAGTCATTACACTTCTCCTGCTCTTGGCTACTCTCTCACCCTTGAGAACAGAAGAACTAGGAACTCTTGGAACAAAAAGGAGCAAGTGGCACTGATGTCTAAGGTGCAGATTTGTTATCTACAGTCCTGTACTGGAAATACAAGAGTGCTGAGTTCAATAACATGTTTACATTTTTTCTTAAGAATGGTTTGGAGTTTTGTTTTGTTTTTTGTTTGTTTGTTTTTGTTTGTTTGTTTTTTTGTTTTTTTTTTTTTGCAATCAGGAAGCTTTTAGTAGGCCCAAGACAGTGTTATTCTAACAATCAGTGAACCAGGTGTTATTCAACAAATACATGTTTGCTTCACCTTTTCAGTCATATTTCTCACAGCCAATTACATTTTGTATTTCTTCTTCATAAAAAGAACACCACAGAAAGTCATAGTTACTACTTGTCAGTAAAGACAAAAACATTGCCTTCAACTATAGAAAATCTTTTGCAGCTGTCCCTATTATTATGCAGGCATGACAGAGCACAGGGAGCCACCTAGAGTCAGCATATTCATCTTGCAGCTTCTTTAAGTCTGTAAACAGGAACCACTACTAAGCGAAGAAGCAAGCCTTAAACTCAGCTTTTCTCAGAGCTTAACGTTTACCCAGAAGTTTTCTCCATCCCTGTCTAAAGGTAAGTGCTTGTAGCGGCTGCTTTAGCAGAAGACTAAGCAAGGCTCACTCTTTTCTTTTAAAAGCCAAGAGCAAAGTTTGCATGCAGTTTTCCTTTCCATTAAGTGAGAGGGTTCAAACTCTTAATTCAAGCCTCAGAGGAATACATGCTGGCAGGCTAATTGGGAGACTCTGAAAGGGCTGGGCACAGGAAAAGAAGAAGTCAGGAGGAGGCAGCAAAAATAAAATAACAAAATATCACTGACAGAACAGTTACAAAGGGGAAATAATTGTAGCGTAACAGTTACAGCACTTCCAACATGCCTGAGACCATTAGCCTAGTTCCTGCTCTCTATTTTATACTAGAAGGTGTTTGTCAAATGCCTAGTTATTGGCACTCTGTTTAGTGTCTGGAAGTGCAAAAATGTTCTGTGTAGTATATTTTTTCTAGACTACTTACTCAGAAATTCTTGTGTTCAGTTCTCCTACAGATGTGCAGTCAAACCAGCCTATATCCATTCTCATAACATTCCTGAAATAAGCTTTCCTGATTTTCTGTATCTGACGAGCTGCAGCCATAACCCAAAAGCAGATCTAGGAAGAGGATAGTGCAGTTGATAAATTGCAGTGAAAAGTCATTCTAGTCTCTTCAAATAGGAAAAAGCAATTTGGCTAAAATGGGGGGGGGAAGCAGCAATTTGGCTATCAATAAACTCAGTGCTCAGGTAAAATATATTATAGCTACACACACACAGACAATGAGCTATTTTCAACACCAATTTCACACTATTACTCTGTAATATCTCCCTTACAGAAACACAGAGTTCAGGTTAGCCTACTGGGAAACTGCATGCCCTTAAGCTATTTGCAGGAGAGCATGTGGCTTCCAGAGTAACAACATTCAAGCAAATATTTCTTTGGGAGTGAAAGGAGCAGCACACATTCATCTCACTGGGTTATATGTACCTGTGTACGAAGGTTTGCATGAGCAAATCCTAGGTCTCAGATAATCACAGCTAGAATATTCCATGTAATAGGATTAGAACTGGGCTTGTCTGCTGTGCTCAAATATGATGTTGACTAAGCAGTTAAAGGGAATATAGCTACAACAAACTTAATTATTTAGTGATTTAAACTTTGAAATCAAAACAGGGAGAAAAATACTGACTTGGAAGTATCCTAAAAGAAGTACGGCACAACCAATTCCTCCATAGTAAGCTGCAAAATTGGTCATTTCTTTTTCAATGTCAAGCAGCCTCAAAAAAAGAGAAAAAGGGAATTAGCAATAAAGTTTTTAGTTTCTCACATATTTCTAATCTGGTGTGTCTTCAAATTTAGAGTCAAGTCAGCTGGCAAGTCAGTTTCTTTTTGCTACCAGAAGCAGTTTCCTGGTTCTGAGGCTATTGCTAGCAGGTGGCTGGTTTGCTTGATCCTCCTGTGGCATAGGGGTGGGGGGCTAGGAGGTACCAGGAAATCTTGCATCCTTCAACAGCCCTATAGTGTGAAAGGACCTGATGAGAAGCCCCACTGGTCTGTGTGCTTGGCAACAGCACAGGTAAAAAGATGTTTTAGGCACTACCTGTCAAGCAAGTTTTCATTAGATGTTGAATTAGCTTATTTTGTACCATCATAGAAATGAATAACACTCAAATTTAGGCAGTGTTCTGCAGAGAGAAACGAGGGCTGTGAAGCATATTCAAATATTACTTTCTTGCTTATCTCAAATGATCATCTCTTTTAGTAGAAACAGATGTATCAAATTACTCCTAATATCAGTAAAGTGCACTGAATTGCTGGCATTACACTTAGACTACTTTGAAACAAACATTTTGATTGGTTATTGAATACTCTTATAGATATTTATTTAAACACTGCAGAAAGCAAATTTATTCTGTAGGCCCAGAATTGGGTACATTCCCATTTTAAGCCAAAAGGGAAAAGTATGCACCTGACTTGACCGCCGGCAAAACACAAACACAAAAATAACGCAGGTGCTTAACATAAGTACTTAGTGCCATTTTGACTGTTTTTGTGTATCCTGCCTGTTAGCTAGTTGCTGCTTCAGAGGAGCAGAGGTCTGTAGCAAATCCGGTGTTAAATTTGCTAGTCCCTTCTCAGAGTCTGGCTTGGACAGCCTGGATCAAATAATTTGGCTCCAGTCACCTACATTTAGGAACACAGATCATTACCCACGTTCTGAATTTCAGAGATCATTAAAGAAGTAAGTTTTAATTCTAATTACGTACCTAATCTACAATTACTCAAAGATTAGAAAACTTTTGGAATGATGTACTGAAAACCAAGTCCTAAGAACAGTTACAGGGTCAAATTTGTCTTTGACAGATATGTATACATCTGGACTGCCTTTATTATAATTAACAGAAAGAAACAGGCACTCTTAAAGGACAGTTCATCAGACCTGCCTCAGACACTTCCCATAAGCCAAGATGAATTGCATTCTAGAAGTGCACATTTCTCTTCAATGACTAAAATTTAGTTGACTTGCTCAGATATCAGCTAGAACCTATAGGATAGGCACCTTAGTGCTAACCAAAATGCTCAGAAGTCATTATTACCTATTGGGTCATCAAAGAAAACATATCAGTGATTTCAGAGGCACACAGACATACATTATCATCACTGTCACTATCAAAGAATATCCTTGCTGACGTCTATAGCTGAAAGATCAAGACCCAAGGTGGACTTCCATCCCTTCAGCTCTGAAACAATGCTCTGTAGCAAGAATCACGCCTCTTTTACCTCCGTAAGCTTTAAAGGCTGAGCTGGGGCTTTTCTAAGAATACATCCTAGACAAACCACAGTAAGACAGTAAAAGAAACAAGCATTTCTACTACTTACCCACATCTTGTTGTGGTGTTCTTTTCATTCTGATGAACAGTACCATTAATCCACACTATGGTGTTATTTATGCACGTTTTATTTGGATCTTTAAGCGCTTGCATTTCAACATCATATTCAATGAATGTGTCTGCCATTGCACCAAACACAAGCAACATGCCTGGCTGGGCTGCTCCATGAAGAATAGCGCAGAAGCTACCAACAACCATCATTAAGATTTCCATAGGTGAAGAAAATCGAAACTGAAGAGACAGGAAAAAAATATGGTCTCATGCTGTTTGTATACTAATAAATCATTAATCAGGTGGATCAGATACAAAACCATTCTTCTTAAGTGTCATTTCTTCAATATAGAAAGAAGAGAAATATCTCTCTCCAGTCTAACCAAATTGTACCTGTAATTACAGTCTCATAAATTATGATGAACTCCCTTTAAGTATTTGACAGCAGAATCTGATCATGAGAATGAATGCATTATAATACAATATTAATAAGGTAATATCACTCCACATTATCATCATTTCAGACTATCTTAAAAACAGTAATTATAATCCATATATATAGTCACCTCTGCAGATTTCCTGTGAGAAAGGAGGGAAGGAGAAGGAAGGAATGAAAAAGCCTCAGGGCATTTTGCAGAGCCTCTGAACAGAGCTATCTAATTTCTCAAAACTGGGTGCTGTGGTAGAAATCCACCTCAATATCTCAGAACAAATTATTAGTTAATAACCTAAATTGCATTGGTTGAGCTAGGAAATTGTGCATTGACTCTTAATCTAGGAGAAATATATAGAAACATGACTTAGTATGCAGTAAAAAAAAGGGACTGAGCTAATCGCTATTGCCTAACACGAGCCAAGCGCATGCACACATACAGCTGGTTATTCAGCTTAGTTACAGCGACTTAAATTACTTTGGTCACGATCATGTGAAGTCTGATTCTCAGGTTAAAATCAGGCATAAATACATAGACTAAACTATACTTATAGAATATTAATATCAAATGATACTGTAAAGGACTGCAAAGAGAAATCCTGGCCAGCTGAAGAACCAGCCTAGGTTCTGTAGGTGTTATAATGTGTTTGAGAGAAGAAGGGGCAGGAATTTGGAACACATATGGAAAAGGGTTATTGGGACAGAAACACGATAAAGGGAAAAACAAGTCAACATACAAGAGAAATAAACAAAAAGTCTTTCTATAGAAAAAAAAAAAAGGAAAAAAAAAATAAGAAAGAGCACTATCACTGTTCTGCAAACCAGTAAGCTAGCTCCTAGAGATGGAAAGACTTGTGATTCACCCTTCAATTGCCATAAGGCAAAAAGCAACACATTTTGTATTTTGCCACAGTTCTCCCCCTGGGGATATCCACAATGGCAAGCATGAACTGACTGTTCTCACAAGCTGATTTGAGATACCTAGCCAGGTAAAGTACAAGCAGGATGTCACTGCACTACTCCAGTATTAGTCAGGATCATTCTAGTTTGTACACATTACAGGCTACTTGCATAAACAACATGTGAAAAAAAGAAATACTAAAACCTCTTTGTTGCATGCTGCTGGGTTGGATGTCTCTCTACTACATTCATTTCAAAATTTTGACACACTCTATGGCTCTCCAGGACAGACCATATATACTACCTATGGCTAGACATACCACACAGCACTGTGCATTTCCAAGTTTTCTATAGTAACCTGCAGGCTCTATATAACGTGTTTAACAGATAATTATTACACAGATACTGGTAATTAATACTCAGCTGACAAAATGAAAAAATAATCCTATTAAATTCCTGCTGAATTAGTAGTAGAAATAGCAGAATTTCATGCCAAGTGGTTTAATTTCTTACAAGTCTGGCTTATCCACAGCTATTCTCCAAAACACCATATACATTACTACCACTTATTCTTCAGAACCATACAGACATTTATATCCATTGCTTTCATTACCAGCTGAAAGAAGCCAACGCGAACAACTTTTTCTTTCTTTTTGGATGACCTTCAAGAACAGAAAACACACAATTACAAAATTGCATTTAGTACAGATTTTGCTCTATATGGAAAGATAGCACACAGAATTGAACTTAACTCACTTTCCATTTTTCTTCTTAACAGAAGGTTCTTCATATGCATAGAAATTTCTGGCAAAGAAAGGATACGTTTTCACGTTAATTCCTTTATTCTCTTGGTTAGTTCTCTGAAATTACATTTTATTTGAGACAATTTGCCCAGAAGTTTTTAAAGAGACAAGCTGTTTCTTTTAGATTTCTTTGGAACCAGTGACTTTCTAGTAATTTTAAAGTTTAGTTAGGGAGTAGAACAGAGGTTAGGTTAAAATGATTTAAAGGTTTATGCACTGTTTCATAATCAGCTCCTTAAAACACTGTTGCAATACTAAATTCTTTGAGATCTGCTAGAGAAAAGTCTATAAACCTATAAGTCTATAAAATTTTTTGCTAGTCCTTATTTAAGACAGAGAAGCCTCTTTCCATTTCCCTCTTATACTGTCTGTACATCCATATTCCCCTAGTAGCAGCAGAATCTCTCACACCACTACACAGTTTCTCTTTCAGTGCTAGCATTATCTGCTGCTGCTCCACATGATCTGTTAAACTCTACATGTCTAGTTGTACTATAATGGACAGTATCCATACTATAATAAGTATCATCACTGATGAAGGAGTAGGAATTTACATTTGGATATTTTCTTTTTTTATTGGAAAGATGAATTCGAGTTGTATTTATTGTGAACATTTTTCAGAAACCAGAACCTGGAAAGCCTGAAGGAAGCTTCATATGTGTACATTAGAACTCCATGTGTCCAGAGAGGCTGTAGACTCTCTTTCTCTGGAGATGTTCAAGACCCACTTGGATGTCTACATGTACAATCTGGCCTAGGGAGCCTGCTTTGCAGGGGGGTAGACTAGATGATCTCTAGAGGTCCCTTCCAGCCCCTACAGTTCTGTGATTCCATGATTTCTATGACATTCCAACAGAACTTGGGTTCCAAAATTTGTGAAAGGACCATAGTAGACTTTAAATTCTGGGTGACTACTCTCTGAGATGGGCAACATGGCAAGGACCAAAATTAAGAGATGGTCTTCCTTCCCTGTCTCAGGAGAAGCTCTCTATCTGTGTACAGTGTGCCAGAAATAGCTGTCATGAATTACAGCACACACTAGGATGTTCAGTCAGCTATAGTTGTCCCAGGATCTAGGAAGAGGGAGACTCTTATCCCGGTTCACATCTCAGATCATAGTTGAAGATCAAGATCTGTAAGTCATTTCAGCTTTTTACTGCCTAGAAGTTTATGGTTTATGTTTAAATTTTAATATCTTCATTATGTCAGAAATTTGTTCACACTTACTGTCTAAAAGTTAAGCCTGAAGAGAGAGAAAGCAAATAAGACTGATTCAAATTCCTTAAAAACTAATTTCTCAAAGTAAAAACACTGTCAAAAGTATTTGCAGAAGAAAGTCTATACTTCGCTGCCATTACTCTGTATTTGAAACAGCTGCTAGGACTGTTTTGGTCTGCCTTTGTCAGTTGTATCAAATAAGGCAGTTTACCTCCTAGAGAATAGCTTCTTATTAAATACCCTGTACTCTATAAATGTGTCAATTTGATCGGATGACATTAACTTTGAGTATTCATCAAAATATTGATTGTTAAACTTGTGTACATGACTTACTCTGATTTCTTGAAGCTGTTACCTGTTAGGGAAAATAAATGCACAGTCTGGTTAATAATAATTATCATCCAAGTATACGATCTTCTGTAGTTATATGAAAAACAAATCCTAGAACCCCATGGGATCTGACTGCTCCTAAGTTATAAAGCATCTTATTTCCTCTAATATATCCAATCCGGGACAAGAATTGACATAGGTCTAAAAATGCCGTGGCAAGTTAATACCAATTTATGCCTATTTTCTCTTGAAATAGTCTCAAGTATTCAATTCCCAAGATGACAGTGTATTTCATTAAGTACACTCTTCATCACCAATAAAACATTTGCCATAAGTCAACATATTTTCAGTGCAAAATGTTTGCTAGCATGCAGCTGTGTAGCTTGGACATTGCCTCATTGCCCATGTGCGTTCTCTGAAAGGAGAAGCTCTATCTCCTGCCTTCCAACAACTTAGAGATGGCAGATCTTGCAGAAAAGGGGCAGCGGTGCCCCTAGAGAGTAAGAGTAGACACTGGGATACATTCTGAAAACCCCAGCTTAGAGAAATTGAGTTATATTACAAGATACAGTTGTGCTGTTATGGTAGTTCCTTAGTCACCAAATGGTTTTGCATTTTCCAAGGTAGCAATGCTAGAAATACATGGTCTGAGTTTGGGATTGATGGAACACACAATTATAACTTCTTTCAGGGGTTAATAAGTTTACTTGGCTTTAGCAAACAATCATTTTATTCTGCCCTGTTTGTTACATAAGTATATCCTATCAATCCCAGACATTTTCAAAGAAGGATTCATACTGGTAAAGTTATTATTAGAAAGCATTATTTGGTGTTAGAAAAGAATTGCTTGTGAAGGAAAAAGAAACTGCTGTTCTCACTTTGTTGGAGTTTGGAAGCTGGTGACAGCTGTAATGGAAACCATTCCTAGAGGATTTATAGAATAAGAAAAGGCTTAGAGGAACTTTCCTCTGCAGGTTGGTAATGCCAAGTGTTTTAGACATGCACACACACGCGCATGCACACAGATGAACAAACCAGCTACTGGGAGGAATTTTAAAGGGAAAAGAAAAATTCTGTTGAAAGATAAACTGATTTAGAGAGCAAAATAAGCATGCTTTAAAGGTAAAGAAACCTTAATCGATAAACATGAAAAAGGAAACAAGAGTGTTGCAATGACATTCAAGATAGCAAGTAACTGTGGTACAGCTTTCATTTGCCAACAGTTTCTATGCAGAAAGAAAATTTGTAAGTACAATTTGTAAGTTCAATTTAAATATATTATCTATACTTAAACTGAAGAAAAGAAACAGATATGTAATAGTTCACTGTTACAATTGCAAAGTAAGAAAAATAGAACAAAGTATGATCTTTATAGCAAGGAAAAATACGTAGGGACAGTTAAATAATATATTAAAGCAACAGTAATGTTTCAATGCTCTAAACATTCTGAAAAGGAACTAAAATAGTTAAGAAAATTTTCAGTTTGAAAAAAGCACAGAATCTAGGAAAAGCTGCAGAGCATGGTCAAGAATTTGAGGTTTTACTGCAGTTGTATGAACATAATAAAAAGTAACCCTGAGGAGATCTGATACTTAAATCAAACAAATGAAAAAGGGTACCCAAAAGGCTCCCAAGTAAAGTTGGCTATTAACTATACCTACAGTTGCAGTGTTCTACTGTTGATCCAGAAAGATCTAATACTTAGTAACATGTACAAAAGATGGTTATTGAAACAAACCTCACTGGAGATTACAGAGCAGAAGAGATCACTCAGCAGGTTGCCAGGAGCATTTTAAAGCACCGATGTTTGCTTTTGGAAAGGTGTTCTAACAATTCAATAAACTGCTCCCTACATTCAGCAGAAGACTGCATTTCCAAGGAAACTGAGAAACCAGAGACAACACTTTATAAGACAAAAAAATCCTGGCTGTAAATAGGAGAGGAGGTTTGGTCCAAATAGAAAGTCTTTTGTTGAAGTCCCATAAGAGTAAAAGCAGCAACTACATTAGACAAGTTAATAGACAAGGAACAACTACCCCAGTACAACTGGATAAATATCAGCTACCTGGGAAAATTTCTAAGAGGCTAGAACAGGCAAAAAGTTTACTGTCCCTGAAGAAGGAGGACATACCCTTTCACCTGTTCACTCCCTTTTCTCTTCACTTCTCTCCCCTCTCAATAAATTCTAGAGCTCAAAGTACTCCAAGAACTGAAACTGCCTTCAGCTAGCAGCCTCAGTTAAACATTCAAAACACTGCAGGGAAAGGGAGTGGGGAAGTCTGTATGGCTTCAGCACAGAAACAGCTGCTCATTTCAGCAGGATGCAGGGCAGTGTGCTGGTGTAGCAATAGCTGGGGAAGAGATCAGACTTCCAGAAAACGCTCACATTCGTTTCTGTCACAATCACAGAGCTGTGGTTTCTGCTGCTGTATGGCGCATTTTAAAATCAGCTGCACAGTCTAGCACGCCAGTCTTGATTTTATGAATACATTCAAGCTATTAGGAGAGTAATTTCCCACACTATCCTCTTGGAAGCAGTTTCAACAGATTTGAAGTTCCCAGCAAAAGCATACCCTTGACTCTGTTGGATAGGAGATTTGCTAGTACAGAATAAACTCTGCAAAGTGAAAAGCACTTGACAAGGATGGTTAAAACGAAAGGAATTATCTGACTAGCACGGACAGACAGAAGATGGGAACCTAGCACATTCTGCATGTGAAGACCAAAAAAATCACACATACTATCTGCTAATGGAACAGCTGCTTTTATACTTGAAGATGTCTGACAAACTCTACAAAAATCAAGGCAATCAAGCCTTGAGCCAGACTGAATACTCCAAATGTGTTCAGACTCTACCATTACATTCACAGTACTATAATACATCATATTTCAGATAAAGATTGAGAGCAAAACTCAAACAGTGAATTACAGTAGATTAGAAACCCAGACTTAGCATTAACAAGCAACTACTAGGTTTTTAAAGTGGAGATACCACAGATTACAGCTGGTACACTGTACTGCCATATAGCAGGGAAAGAGGCTTGAGGAAGTCTGTTACTGAAAAAAAAATCTGAGTAAGTCTTCAAAATGTTTGATTATTGGCTGAAATTTCATGCTATACACTGTTATGTGATTAATTCTTCTGCAAGCCACAATTTTAGCCTACAAAACATCAGTGTAAGGTTCTCACAGAACTAAGTTGCTGAAGGAGGACTGCCTTAAACACAAGATGTCATCTAGGCTGGGGGGGAAATATTCACCATAACGCAAACTAGTGTGATTTCTGTTCTGATTTTTTTGTTAATGAAAAATAGCTCCAAGGAGAAGTTCTGCCTTTGAATGTTAGTCTGAATACAGTTCAGTTTTCTCTGAAGTAATCTCTCATAAAATAAAATCCCCATAGTCTACATCACTATCCCATCTGACTGCTCTAAAGAGCTGATGAAGTAAAAGAAAAAAGAATCCATGATAAAAAGTTACTCATAGAACTGTTTTGTTCAGAGCCCACCCAAATCACCTATTTTTGTGATGAAAAAGGTGTAACTGGGAGTGAACGCCATGCTTGTAAATCCCAGTAAGGCCCATATTAATGCAGGGGCTATTTATGCATGACCTCAAGCATTTCATTAGGTCCTGGGAGAAGACTTTTAATGAAAGCTCAAAGAAATCCAGAGTTAGGCACAGCTGGCAAAGATTTTGAAAATACAGGCTTAGATGCTTACTTAGAGAATCTGGTGAAACATGAGTTATGGAATCTTCTTGCAGACCCCTTTTACTCTATGAAAGGTGCAGGTACAGATGTGCATTGAATTGTACTGCAATTTATCTTCTGCCATGTGCTATTGGTTGGCTTTATTGTGCATTTTGCAAATAATATAAATCTGTAATGCCTATCCCTTTGTCTGGTCTTCTCAAGTCTTACAAACAAAATTCAAAATATTTGTGTAACAATTTCTCTTCATTTTTTCTCCTACCTGACTCTTGCTGCATTTGGAAATATAAACTGGAAAAACACACATTACCAGGGAAAAATGGAAGAATAAAGGAAAAGCTCTGATGAGAAAGAAGAACGCAGATTCTTGAAATGAGATATATAGCATAGCAACATCTCATTAGTATTCTGCCTAATAGAGGTATGGCTGCATATACACATATTTATTGAAAGTACCTCTAAAAACCAGGGAAGATAGAGCTTCTGACTTTTTGTCCATTTACTTGTACACCAAGGCACTGAGTAGGTGGTGCCTTGGTACATAAAGGTACCTAAAAACTTAGGTCGACACCTTGAATATGTAGGCTGAGTAAAGATCATCCACAAAGAGGGATTGTTATAAACAGCTTTTTCAGAAACATTCTACAGATAGCACACTTGTAGGTTCACAGAAGAGCACCAGGTACCACATAACTGTATTTATTCCACAGACTATTAGCTTTGTATTCCTTAAGTCTAAGTGGAGCTAATAGTCCACCCACCACCTCTTTTACGTGCTTTATAAAATCAGGTGACTGAAGAATATACATCTTACATTTACCATCCAAGTCAAAAGCCAAGTTATCTTCTCCCAGTTTCTTGATGCTACGCAGAATAACAGGGTCAGACATGATGATTAGATGCTCAAATCAGAAATCCTTAAGAGAGGGGAGTGGAGACAAATAGCATTAGCAAATGTTAGCCTTTGAAAGTACAACTATATTACATCATTATAACATGCTCCAATGGGCTTCGCAGTTTGACACAAACAGCTCTCTCGCCATTAATGGCTATATTAAAATCAACTATTGCTTTTGTGTAGATGCCATCCATAGATTACAACCCAAGATATTAAGATATTAACAAGACAGATCCTGCCTCAGTTACAAGGGAGCAGTGGGCAGGAGACCTGCTCTGCTTTGTCCCAGCCTGGCCCAACTGCTGGTGGTCACTAGGAAGCATGACGAGGTAAACCCTCCTCATTTATCATCTGTTCCTAAATTTTATGTGTACATCTCTGGCACAGGAATTATCGGGGAAACAGGCTGGAAAGGCCTAAGTCTCCTGGTTAATTCTAAGCATCCAGAGTAGAATTCAATTAATTTTCTGTCATTTTAATGGATATTTTTCACAGATGCCCAATGACCTCCAGGAGCATTACAGTGCTTCATTATCCTTATTGCTAAAATAAACTCTTCCTAATGTCTAATTTGAATTTTGTCATAACTTAAGCCCATTGCTTCTTGTGCAATCTACTATAGATAGGGGAAAAATAGTTCTCTTCCACTTTGCAAATAGGTTGTTATTTATTTGGAGGATAGGAAGTCTCCCTCTTGAGATGAATAAAGCAATTCATTCAATTTTCCTTTGTTGGCTGTATCTCCCAAACCTATTATAACCCTCAATGGTCTTCAGATCTTTCTTGAAGTGATGACTGAATAACAGTACTGAGTCTTACCAACAGTGAGCAAAGGAGAAGGATTATTTCACGTTTCACAGATTATACTCTTGTTTATACAACACAGTATGTTTTTTTTTTTTAACATTGATTCACCTTCAGTCAGTGTTCCACAAAAACACTCATTTTTTGCAAGCAATCTGTTTCAGAGCCAGTTGCTTTTCAAACTGAATTTTCACAGTTGATTACTCCTGTCTGCTTTCATCAGCATTTAATAACGTCTTACATTCTTTAGCGCATTCTTTCTGTTTAAGACAATTTTGAATTCTACTCCTGTTCTTCAGCATATCTGCAGCCTATCCTACTTATACATCATACTTAAACTTACAGAGTATATTATCCATTCTCCCATCCATGCTTTTGTCAATATTTTGGAACTACACCAGAAGCAAGACAGATATCTGCAGAATTGCATTCAGCACATTTTTTAGTTCAGATATTTGTTCATTAATTGCTGCTCTACGGATGTAGTTTTCTGGCCTGAAAGTATCTGATGAGCAGAATTTGCTGATCCACATTTGCTGATTGATGTCAGTAAATCCTGATCCCCTCACACTATATGATGAAATGGGTAAAGCCAAGTCACCACTGTAACAGCAAAAAATCGGACTAGGACTACAATAGTCACCCACAAAATAAAATTACAAGGATTTCTTTTATTATTCATCTCCACAAACAATGAAATAATTTATAATCTTAATAATTCTTTTTCTGTTCTCTCAAACAGTTGGTAAATGGGTCAAACAAGGCTATGTTACTTCCTTAGTTAAAGTGTCAAGCACGTGTGCGTTCCCAAGTTCACTTTTTGCTGTTTTATATGACAGAAAACACACAAAACCTGCTTCCAAATAGAAAGGAAAGCTTCAAACGCATATTACTAATGTTTCACATGAGACCAGAGCTACATTTCACTCCAGCTGGAGTCGTGTTGGGCACATGGGAAATGATTTAACAAGGAATTAACTTCCAGATGAGATAATTCAGTTAATATTGAAATAAACATAGCTTCCCATAAAGAGTGAGCATATACTCCTGGCAGTTTAATGTCACTTGAGCTTTCACTGAAGAAGAGAGTGACGATTTTCCCCAAATGGAAAAAACATGTATTAATTCAGTGTTTCAGTAAAAACACAAAACTTGTTCTACTTTCTCCTCCCTGTCTTTTGCTGTACCTGATCAGCTGAAGTAGTCTGAGACAGATCTCCAAAAACTGCTAGTTCAAATAATCCTAAAGATCCAGAAGTACCTTGAGGGAAAAAACACACAAAGATTCTCAGTGAGCTCACTGCTGGCAGTTTTCTCAATGATCACATTGTCAAGACTATTTATTTTAAGCATGAATTCAGTTGTGATGTTAGAGCTAGAGATCTGAAAACATGGTCTCTCTGCTCCGTTTACAAACATAACAAGTTCAACAATGGTAGCACAGAGTGGCAAACGCTTCACAGTGAAATGATTCTAAGGAAAATACAGCTTAAATATGCAATTAGCCTAAGGATTGCCAGCTTTTTTTTAAAAAAAAAACTTTGAAAAAAAAAAAACCATTGAAAAGTTTTAAAGAAAATTAAGAATGTGAGAAAGACTGTTTTTATTATTTACAGACTTTTGTTCAGACAATTAAATCATTATTTACTCAATTAATAGCACCAGGAGATAGAAATTTCAACAACACAAGTTTTCTTCTGCCAAAGTTCATCACAATGGTAATTTTATCAGCAATTTGTTCTTACACAGAAGCCACAATTTGTTCCTAGACCTAGTAGCACTGCTTTGTTTTTTTTAGCAAACAAGTAATGGAAACGTATAAAGAAAGTTGATCTAACAGCTGATTTAACACTGTAGTCAGCATTGCTGAAATAGTTACCTGGATTATAATATAAATAAATAAAATGCATTTCTGTTTCAGAATGATAAAAGATGATGAAAAAGGCATAAGTAAAGCAAAGCCCAGTCATTCTCTGCCTCATCCACTTTTAAGTATTTATTATTTGACCTTGTAATCATAACATCTATACAAAATTTTGTAACAGAACACTGTAAAAATCAATTTGTCCTTTCAATGCTGGCACAGAGCATGATGCTGGGAAGTCTCACTTCAGTGCTTGCTTTGACACCAGATTTTAACATTATGACATACATGACAATTCTTTTTTAGTCTGAATTCTGATGCAGTTTTAAATAATGGGAAAAGAGGGGGAAAAATATGAATGCTGAGAGTAGGGATTCTTGTTCCAATAGGAACAATAGGGCAAAACTTTCTGGAACTGTCTAAATTTCTTAACTTAAAAAAAAAAAGTGACTGTCCCACATTACTGAAAGGAAATAATTTTTTCCTTTCTGAAGTTCAGAACATCAAATATTATCCATACTCTACCACAGCCAGCAGGCATCATTCATTACCTTAAATTAATACAGAACAATATCATGCTGAATTAGAACGTTAAAACAACATTCTTTTAGGTCTGGAAGTTCACATGGGGACGACTTACACTTTGAAAACTTATGATGCTGATGTCTCCATTAAGAGTGATTTAGATAACAGAATTCAGAGATAAAAGAAGATTACATCATCTCATCTACCCAAGTGTAGATGAGATAAATAAAAACTACCAACAGAGAATATGTCAGAAACTGCACTGAAGTGAAACTGCATTTTACTACTGCCAGCAAAGTTACGACTGCTGGAGTTTTTATAAACAATTATATTTAAGGAACTCAAAAATCCCAATTTTAAAAAGAAATCATTTGAAAATGCAAACAAAGAAATGTTATGGAATAAAACAATATTCAGACCTTCCCCAAAACCATTTGAAATCTTTTTTCAAATCAGATCTTTATGCAGAATAGATCCTCATTTGACATTGCAGTCTCTTCCTTTTTGTTTAAATCCTGGTTGACCAGATATTAATGACAGCATACATGCAGAAAGACACACCGCTTCAAAATATAACTTGAATGATTTATCCTTCAGATAATCCCATTCAAAAAACACTATTTGTGCAGATTAAGTTCAGCATTCAACTTGGGTTATTTTGAAGGGAAAATACAGGTACCCTTCGGTTCAAGAAGTTTTCTCGGAAATCTATGACATATTAAACGTGATAGACATGTTACTCACCTGTGGCTGTGAAAAAACATGTAGAACAAATTGCAAGAATCCTGCTTAATCAGTGAAGCACCCAACCACTTCCCATCGTGTTTTCATTATTCTAACCCATTTTTAAATTGAGCATTGCCTATTTGCACCTGGGTCAATAACCTTGTGGTCACACTGGTTACAGTTCATTGACATTTAATGGAGGGTTTAAATTTGACTAATGTAATCTCACAACTTCAAGTCAGACCTCTTGGAAAGCACTTGTACATGAAGAAACCACACAATTCTCTTACCAAAAAAACAATTATTCACAGCGAACACATGCAAAGAGACTATTACAGCATTATTTTATGCTACACCATGGTACAGAATTACTGTACTAGTTATGTGGTTTCTAACCCATAGCTCACCCCCAATTCCATGGCTATGAAATTTTTACCATTCCTCCTTTAAAAGATGAATATTTTAAAGCAAGGAAAACACTCAGCAATAGTGAATTCTCACTGCAGATGGTCTCTCGGTGGATTTTTCAATAAGGGACTTTGGTGAGGACAATATCGTGGCCCCAGCCAATGACATCTGCAGGGTTTAGAGGGAAACAGCAAAAACGGTTTAGTTCTCCTCTGAAATCAGTTCTCATTACAGAGATCTCTGTCTGATACAATAAGATGAAAAGGTGACACCTTAATCTTAGTGATTGTTGGCTTCCCCTCAGGCCTGTGCTCTCAAACTTTCCATGACAGACTCTCCTGCAAAAAAGTGCCTCAAGATCCAACATAGCTCACCCAAACTCAGTTTTTCTAGTTTAGAATCGGTCCCATGCACACAGCAACAGCATTATCAAACCTGGCGTCATCTCCCACCTTCATAACATGAAGAAGTTTACATCTCTGTTAATGTGTACAGCATAGCTTGGTAAATAACACTATCTGAGATAACGCCACAGAACTAATTATTTCATCCACCACATATTAGAATCACAGGAAGAAATAACTCCTTGCAGTGCAGGGTATACAAGCGGATAGGATGGAAGGAAAATGATACAGCAGAGAAGACATCTGCTTTACATCATTATCCCCTGGCAATTTCTCCAGGACCATAGTGTCCAAAGACCATAAAGTTGCACTGATTTTCCTTTCCAAAGTACTCAAGCAAAATCATACTTAAACACAGTGAAGTCCAGCATCTCCAGATAAGTCTTGGTTTTATAGAGCCAGAGTATAGTTTAAGCTATACACAAATTACTTCAGTTTTTCCGTTTAAAGATTTTGCTAGTGAAGTGGATTAAGACAGTGATGAATTGGAACTAACACCAGAGACTACCTCATTTCTTGCAAGGGGCTCCACTCTAAATTTCCACTTTTCTCAACTTATTAACACAGAAGTCCTGAAGATTAATAAATTCTAAACTGACTTTATGACATGGGCCAGAAAAAATGAACGCATGCTGAAAAATCATCCACCTGTGCAGGGCAAGGTATAGAACACACAGCATTCAGTTTTGGTGACACAGAGTCACTTTCCTGTTTTACAACCATAAAGTGGAAAAACTGCCATCCTCTCTATCTTTCTTGCATTTTGCAAACTTCTAACGTTCTGGGAAGAGAAAACTCTCTCTATTGCTAGATTCAGCCCCAGAGATGTTTCACTGAAAGAAGAATTAGCCACAGAAGAAACAGAGGACAGATGCTCCCACTCTTGTATTCTGGTAGGGAACACATACAAGATCTCCAAACCAGAATAGGCGAGGGATATTTACTTCATGAAAAATAAGCAGTACTGTCAGGATAAGTCCCCTCAGTCTTGCCCTGAGTTGAACGGAAACGTTCTGATTATGGTTCACATATTCTTACACTTCTTTACAAAGGAAAAAAAAGCTTACAGTTCATTGAGCCAAGTGCAGTAAAACAATGGCTTCTTCTTTTGGTAGATGTTTATGCCAGTATTCTATCAGAGTTACCCTCTTTTCAGGATATTTTCCAGCAGTGCACAGGAATAAGTGAATAAAAATGACTCCTGAGCAGATAATTTCTGCAAAGAAATGAAAGTCTAAGTGCTCTTTTGGCAGAGGACTCCTCAGCTTCAAGCTGTAGTCTACAACATATTGATTTTTATTACAGTTCTGAACAGAGCTAGTAGCAGCAATTGAATCAAAAATGCTTCCAAAGCTTCCTAAAGATAGTCAGAAATTTAGTACTGTATGCTCACAGTAGCAGATGACTATCCTTTTCTACCAGGTAACTATATTCAATCTGCCACTGCAGGCTGAGGTTTCAGATGATCAGCTTGTCTCAGTATTTTGTGATGAGGTTCGTATGCAAATAAAGCAGTCTGGACTAGTCTGCTGGACAGATAGCATGGAGCACATAGCTTTTTACACTTCATTTATTTATTTGGTAGGCATTCACAACCAAATTAATTTTTGTGGCTAGCATACAGTGGTCCCAGGGCTAAGAAGCCAAACACCAGATGACTTTCTCTTGAGTATAATCCCCATCTGAACTGTGCCACATACACTTCAGATGGTGAGAAGTACAAAGCAGACCTCAACCTCATAGTACGCTTCTGCTTCTGCACTGTGCTTTGTCTTCCCTTCCTCTGATCCTTTAAAAACAAAGCAAACCAATTTGTTGCCATTTTTATTTCTCCAGGTATTTGAAGGTATTATGTTTTTGTTTGTTTTTCTCCACTTTTTTTTTTCCCCCACCTAAATAATATTAAGTTGAAATGAACTCTCAATCTTTCTTCTGGTACCCTGATTTTTAACTAAGGGACAGTTTGGTTAAAATATACAGTTTTGATACAGTGTGCAGATTGAAGCATTAGGCAGAAGACTTCAACATCTGTTACTAGAGCACCCATTGCTACATATTGTTTATCAAATTCATCTGAAAAAAAAAAGTCAGTAATAAAGATATTTAGACGACACAAACAACAAAATCAGGCCAGAAGAGAACAGCCTTCTCTCAGAATCTGATCAGGGCAAAGCCTAGAGGATTTAGGAAGTTGTAGGAACAATCAATATAAGCACAAAGCTGGCCAGGTTGGCAGGTAGCCAGATTCTGTGTCTTCATTCCTTTCTTGCCACACAGCAATTATACAAAGTGAAGGCTATGTTGTGTTTGTACAAAGCAGAATGAATTGTACATGGAGCTTACTGATTTGAGATTTATGCTATTAAAAAAGGAATCATGTAAATCTTCTGAAAAAGTTACTGCCTTTTCCAAAGAAGATCTTTAACAAGTATTCTACACACAAAACTGCTTTCTGCACCTAAGACAAAAGCAAGTCTTCCTCTTTTGATGGGTTTTATCATTTTTGCTGCAAGCAAAAGCTCTTTGTTGGAAAGAAATCACTTTCCTGTTTTGTAAACAGATTACATTTCTTCATAATGAAATGGCAAATTGTTGACACTTTTCTTACAGAGAAACAAGGAAAGTAGCTCTGGGTAAAATGGGCTTGTTTATGTGAGTATGATTTCTCCCTTGCTATGGAAAGTATAAAGTCCAAACTGGCAATTGTCTGGTGGATGCTTTCAGGTAGGAGGCTAGCACACAGAATGAAAGAAACATCTCTTCTCCCATGGTCTAAGTC
This sequence comes from Gallus gallus, assembly GCF_016699485.2. Lineage (NCBI taxonomy): Eukaryota > Metazoa > Chordata > Aves > Galliformes > Phasianidae > Gallus > Gallus gallus. Next base: position 18,486,857 of record NC_052538.1, on the reverse strand, counting down.
TATTTAGCCTTACTAAGTCACAGTGCGTTTATTTTAGTCACAAAAACACAGTTTCCTGAAACTGTAAAACAGCGTCTAGAGCTGTTCCAACAAGGAGGCTAGGAGGCAGGCAGCAAGGGAATTAGCTGTAGTTAGTTACTCTATTTCTATAGTTAGTCTCTCACCATCTGCTCTTGAAATATACTTGAAGCAGGACATGCATTTGCTCACCCCTTTGACCTAATCAAAACTTGGCAACTGGTGTTTTTGCCATTTCAAACTTTTGTGCAAATAAAAATAGCAAAGGCAGGTTCAACCCTTCAAGAAGAAAAACAACAAATCTTGTAAATTTTATCAATTCAGTGAGCTGAAAACAAAACAAAAAGCTTTCACATGGTTGCCAGTTACCTCAGCTGTTCTTGTCACAAGATGGCACCTCCTGAGGGCCTGCCGGTCATCAGCACCTCAGCTCTCCCAGACGCTTCTGGAATGTTTGGGGGGCTTCTGACCCAGTGCCTCCAGGAAACTGAAGGAAAATATATTTTTTTCTTGATTAGCCTTTTAGTTTTGTGCTCCTTAGGTTTGTAGCTCCTAAAACAAATGCAGATTTTTTGCTTACTTTTGCAGATTTTAGATCTGCTGCCTGAGGGCTGGTGCTGCACCTCAGTCTCACCTGCAAGCTGGAGATGGAAACACAGCCTGTACACAGCACTCTTAAAACGTTGTCATTATAGCACTTTGATAAAAAGACTTATTAACCCACCGATGAACCGTGGGACCAGAAGTTAGCCTCACAATGCACTGCCAATTGTCCTATGTTAGCGGACGTGCCTGTTTCTGTGGAAAAAAAAAACGCCTGGCTGAGCTTTGTCTTCCAGCAGCCTTGCTGGACTGGCTTTTAGTTTTATTTACTGACCAGATCACAAGTCCAAACTGCATTTTTCTTACGTTAACCTGCTCTCCCCCTTTCGTTAACACCTGTGCTACAGCTGAAGCAGCTCGTGAGGAAAAGCAGCCCTGCCTCCCGCCCTCGGGCTGTCCCCGCTGCGGCCCCAGTTTCCCGCCTCCGGGCTCAGCTGGGGCCGTGCAGGCAGGGCGGGCTCCCGCCGCAGGAGCTGCAAAAGTAAAGAGGAAAGAAAGGGATGAAAAGCAGTCGCTCTGCTGGGTCTTGTCCTAACAAAGCAACAGTGAAACACCAGACAGGGAGAGCAGCAGCCTAATTACCTCACCACACTTTCTGCTGGACTGATGCTGCAAAGGAAGTTAAGAAACGAAACCCAACAACTGTGCACCGCAGCTTTTGCAACACCGTGGGGTCACTTCCAGCCCGCACACGGAGCTGCAGGGGACCAGCACACCTGTCGGTGTAAGCAAGCACCAGCTGCAGTACTTGCAAGTAAAAATAATGTGATACTGTATTTAGCTTCAATGCTTTTGCAACAGTGAATTATAAATTTAAATTATTTTAAAAATAAAAATATTTTAAAGTGTATTTTAAAATATTTTTAGAAGAAACATAAAATAAAAACCTCATGTGTCAGAGCAGAAAGCAGCTCTACCTGCAGAAAATAACATCAGTGTCCCTGTTCCTATTAGTGTGCTTGAAAACAGGACAGATGTTCGCAATGTCCTTTTAAATTTTTTGCTAGAGGAGCATTTGGCCATTGAAAATGCAAACTTCATTGCACCCTGCCCTGCAGAGATGGATTGTTTGTTAGTAAGCTTTGCAAAGATCTGCACTCTGACATTTATTTCATATCATTTTTAGCAGATTGCATTAGGTATCTCCTGCTTTCCGGGCCATAAGCGTTTATGACGACATGTAACTGAATTGCCTTCTCTAAGTGGAATTTCATCCATCACCAGCAGCTACTTATAGCTTTACTATTATGTGAGTTGGAGCACAACCCCAGGTACAGAGCTCTTGCCAAACATGTTTGGCAGTGCTGATGCTGTCACACTGCCTGAGATGCACTGCTGAATCCTCCTTCCTGTGCTGAGGGACCACAATGCACACACACTCCCTCAGCATTCTGGTGGGAATTTACTCCTAGAGAGACAAAGTGGAAGTGGCAGGACTTGCTGCCCTCCTTGACAGTCTGGCATTGATGACAGAGGATTTTAGTAAAAGAAAGTAAATCATTTCTCCTGCCTAACCTTGCTGAAGTATCCACAGTAAAGGATGGTTCTGGGTTCTGCTGATGTTGATTTACCTTTTGTTATCAGCTGTCCCACTCTTTCTTTTACTGTGAACTGACACTAAATGCAAATTTATGCATATTCCTGTAGGCTTCCATGCAAATGTTTCATTTTTGCTACTCTTCTCTAGATGGTGTTTCTCCCAAGGTACGTTTGAGGGGAACTGACTGACCTGGCAGCACCTAATACACATTATGCTGTATAACTCTCTTACAACATATCTCAAGTTCTCATTTTTGCTCAAGGCTTTTTAGTTGTATTTTTAGCACAAGATGCAACTTCTCTGTGTTGTGCCCACTTCTCTGAATGGTTGCAGTTATCCAACTCAAGGAAAAGAAAAAAGAACAACCAATTATACCTTAAAAACTAACAGGTTTTCTTTTTCATTTCAGAAGAGTGAGTCCAGAAGACTTCAGTAAAAAATGTTTTTCTATATACTACTCTTTCTCAGCATCAGCTCTCTGTGGTGGTACTGGAAGACAAGAGATGGGGGGAAGGTTGCAAACCTCAATGGCAAATATATATTCATCACTGGATGTGACACAGGATTTGGAAATATGGCAGCAAAGACTTTTGATAAAAAGGGATTCCGTGTTCTTGCCAGCTGCCTGACTGAAACAGGAGCCAAGGAGCTACAAGCTGCAACTTCCGATCAGCTTCAGACAGTGCTGCTGGACGTGAGAGATTCAAACAGCGTTAAGAAAGCAGCAGCGTGGATCAAAGCTAAAGTCCAGTCAGAAGGTAAGTGCCAGGCCATCTGCCTTTAAAAAAAAAATTAGATAAAATAATTTCAATAGAGTTTTCCCCAAAATAGTGTGATATGCTCACTGTTTACTCTAGTTAACAATTGACAAGTGTGTATGGTTGTCTTGTCACCTTCCAGAAACATGTAAGATCTCAAGAGAGGGATCTTTCACGCATTTAGTGGCAGCCAAATAATTGTGAACATTTCCACAAGAAGTCAAGCATACTGACATTTTGTTAGAAGAGGAATCCAGTTGCTGGAGCACTGGGCCTACTTGCACTAGCATGCATTTCTGGGCTAAGGCACGAGTGTTCGGCACTTCTCATGCTACATTACTAGGGAACAAATGAAAGAAATTCTGCTTAACGGGCTTAACAAATGCTTATTTAAAAATTGAATCCATTCAACACATGACTTGCAAGCACTCAAAAGCAAAAAGTATATGTTCTAGTGAACTCTAGGGAATAAATGTAACTATTTTGAAATACTGCCTATAGGCCATCTGAAAAATAGAAAAATCCCATGCCTTTGACCCCATAAGTTGTGCAAGACAAATCACTGCTCCTGTTACTGATGCTAATCCATTTCAGTTGGAGTAGTACTGCAGTAAAGCCTACAAATGAGCAAGACTATATGTACTGGATTCTGCTAACTTTGAGCCTTAAATCTGGTCCATTATGACATGCCACAGTACTTAATCCTAAATTCCAACTTCCACTTGACCTCTCCTCTCTTTGTAAAATAACTTATAACTTGTTTGAATTGCTTTTACTCAAAACTGTGCCAAGTGCCAGCCAAAAGAATTTTTTTTGCACCCACAAAAAACAATCAGTAGTCAGAATATATTGATCGTCATTTTGGTCCATTACTGCTCCTGTAAAGTCACACACAGTTCAATTAATCTACCCCATTAGGTGAAAAATTGCTTCCTAACATTCTTTTTTTTTTTTCCTTGCAGGTCTCTGGGGACTTGTTAATAATGCTGGAATTATGGGGCCAACTGCTCCTACAGACTGGTTGGATATTGAGCATTTTAGAGAGCCAATTGAAGTTAATTTAATTGGGCTCATAAATGTGACGATAAATATGCTTCCCTTGATAAAACTAGCAAAGGGAAGGATAGTAAATGTATCCAGTATTGGAGGTCGCCTAGCATTCTGTGGTGGAGGCTACTGCCCTTCAAAGTTTGGGGTAGAAGGATTTAATGACAGCTTAAGGTATAACACTGTGAGAAAAAACTACTCTTTATTTTCTAAGGCTAACAGATGACTGAAAACCTACACATGTAGAATAGAAGCTGATTTACATGTCTGACACTTGATATAAAACTGAAAAGTATTATACAGTTTGGGATAAGTCTTCTTGAAAGAGCCTTTTTTCAGCATAGATTATGTCACTTTTGAAATCTAAGATACAAATCCTGTTAGGCATATACTGTGTTGTCGTTGGTATTTTTGTATATTTATATGCAACTTACCTTGTAATTTAGTTACTCACAGGGGCCTTATTGGAGAGGAGATTCCACTCAAGGGAATTGAGATGTCTCTGCAGGATGAACCTAATCTCCTATTTATGAGTGCACCTGGAATTTGCTAGCAGCTGCCCATCCAGGGAAAAAAAAAAAAAACATACGAGTTGTTGCATGACATTAACTTTTGTCTAAGCTTTGTTCTTTGTTCTCCCAAGTATCTTCTCTTAATTATACTGATCATTAGAGAGACCTACAGAATACAGCAGACCAGTTCAGGGGACTGCCATTGCTTCTTCGTGTCAAATTGGAAACAATCTGTGCCTAAATATACATGGCCACTTTAGATACCAGGAGGTATTCCAGACACAGACGCACAGCTGACAGTTATGAGATGTGGCCAGAAGAACCTGTACCAGTCTGGAGAATCAGATGGAGGTCAGGAGGGGTTCATTAAGACATGTAAAATGGCTCTGGATACTTACATTTAGGCAGCCAAATGGTCTTACAAGTCTGACAAATTACGAGCTACTGGAAGGGGAACTAGGATATGAAATATAATGTGCCAGTCACTGTCCATACATGTTCACACTCAGTGAAGCAGGTAGGATAGTTCATCCCTCTCTCATTTAGGGATAACAGGATGAAAGTTCACACCTGTGCTTTCCACACAGTATTTATACGTTGGTATGCCATGTAAAGACAGAAATAACAGTACAGAAAAAAATCCCACTGTATCAATAAGGATTTCTAATGCAATTAAATTGCTGGGCTGTCTTTGCAGGAGAGATATGAAAGCTTTTGGAGTTAAAGTTTCCTGCATTCAACCTGGCCTGTTCAAAACGCCGTTAACCGATCTAGCAAAGATTCTGAAAGAGAAGGAGGTTATTTGGAATCGGCTTCCCCCCGACACCAAAAAGCAATATGGAGAGGAGTATTTTCAGAAAGGTGAGGTAATTTCCAGGCATTTTTATCAAAAGAAGCAATATATTTCTTGCTGAGATAGCCTTCAAGGTAGCTTTATACCTTCTAATCACTATGACTTTTTGAAAAGACTGCATGTTAACAGTTACTCTTCAAATGCATCTGCATCACAATATGGCTATTCACACAAAAACTTGTGCAGTGAAACTTTATTCAGATCTCAGTTAAAGATTAATTATTTGTGTTGGCATGTAGCTTTTGAGCAAACTCCAAGGCAGAAAAACATTCATCTAATGATGTAACTAATGTGCTCGCAGTGTTTTTCTGTCACTATTATTTATTTAGTAATCAAATAAGGGTAACTTCCCTTTGCTTCTACTATCCCCAGCAGTGGTGATGCCATGCAGAAATTGTCTAACAGACAGTTCCTGAAGCCTACTGACACCTTCTTGAACCGGAGCTGCTTGTCTTTTGATCTTTGGGCTTTTTGTTCCTCGAGTTTCTTTCTTATAGTTGTATTTCACAGCTTTCTGCAAAGCAATTACCTTACTACAAGAGACTCACTTACAATCACAGCATTTCTATTTCCATTTGCATCTTACACAGGTTTATTCTGAGACACAATCATTGCTAGTAACTTGGGGAATACAGACACGATTTTGCCATTGCTGTTTCACAGTGAAGAGTGACTAAGCTGCTCTTGGGGTAAACTGTATCACAGGGTCATTATGGACAGGGTAGTTGGTCTTCAGAAATTACTGTGAATTCTTCTAAATCAAGAAACAAGAAATACCAACTCCTTATTGAAATTTCACAAATCAGTGTGGGATAGAAAGTTAAAAGTCACTTTTCCTGGCTGTCACAGAATGATCTTTTGTTTGAGTTTTACAGAAGCAGCAAAGAAAGAAAAGTTCTCCAAGGCCTGTCTTAACACAGACATTTCACTGGTTGTTGAGTGCATGGAGCATGCCCTAACAAGCCTCCATCCACGGGCCCATTATGTAGTTGGCCAGGATGCTAAGTGGTTTTGGACTCCTCTTTCAAGAATGCCAGCAGATGTGCAAGACTTCTTACTTCTAGGAAACAGAGAAAAGCCTGCAGTTTCCCACAGAAAGTAAATCTTTGTCAATATATTCTCCGCTGCATATAAGGCTGATTCCACAAGATCTGTCCTTTATATTAACATGGTACAAACCATACATGAAATGCACCCTCATGTCCTATAAATGTAAGAAATACAGCTATTTCCCCAAAATTTGCTACTATTAAAAACAAAACAAATAAATAAAAAACACCCTTCTTTCTTTCTTTCTTTTTTTCCTCATTTTTGAAGTACAGCATGCTAAATCTTAAGGATCTCTAATGTCCAGGTCTACCCTGTGTTGTAAAAGGATCCGTAGCTACAAAGGTACACCATAGATCTGACTACAGGGATCCAATACCTGCAATTTAGGTAATTAAGACTATGTGTTTTGTTGAGATTTTTTTTTTTTTTTTAATTCAGATTTCGAGTCTGGAAGGTTGCACATTTTGGCATAACAATGATAGCCCTGTGTTTTGTGAGGTGCAAAGCAGCTCTTTTCTTGTTCAGCTCCTGACACAAGTGCCTGCTATGATCCAGCACTCCTATGATTCATCACAACTAAGTCACCACAGAGTGCAGAGGTCTAACCTCAAGTCTGCAGGTGAACACTGCTCGGGAGTTGTTTCCCACTGCCATGCAAATTGGCCAGTGACAAAAACAAACATGCTGATGAATTTGCATTAACATGACCAAGCTAAAGATCAAGCTACCCAGTGGCTATCCAATTATTGCTGGTTTTCAATTTAGATTCTTCAAAGCCTGCAAAATATGTTTTCTGTTTTTTCTCAATGCAGCTTCAGTGTGGTCATTTCATTTATACCTGCTATCTGAAAAAGTCATTCTTTCCAGAGCAGATTTGAGGTAAATAGCCCTGAACTAACTATTCCTACCGAGGCAAATAAATAAGTAAGATGTTTTTCTTTCAAAGAAAGTAATAGAAAATCAATGTAAGTCAGAAGTGCCATAGCTGTTGGGGGTGCTACTGGCTCAGCTGACCCAATCCACACAAGCCGTTAGCTTTCCAGGTAGAGCTCAGCGTGTTATTATGACTAAAATTCATGGCTCCTACAGAAGCTGCAGCATCAGGCCCTCATGATGTAAATGTCAGCCTCTGAACTTAGCAGAAAGCTTGGCATCGTTCTCACAGTCTTTCTCTATCCGGAAGTTAAAGTTTGTATTTCCATCAAGGTTACAGAACTGAAATTGAGTAGGAAAATAAAGTATAAAATGGCAGCAGCTGCTCTGATCTGTATCAGGTTTAGAGACTGAAGTTTTGGCTGACTTAGGTCAGCCCTTATCAGACCACAGGTCTACTGTCAGCTGCTGCAAGACTACAGCACTGCAGTGATTAACATTTAAAGTTCAAAAAGAAGTTGGGGCAAGGCACACCAGCTGTAAATATATTATTTTCATTAGGAATGCTGCAAAAATATCAATTTCACAATATACTACCTAGGATATTTTTCTTTGTACAAAGGGCCACGTTCTCGTGGTATGTTCTCTTCTGCAACCAAACACCTCATTTACTTCTGTGTGTGAAGAGTGAGGGAAAGGAGCTCTGCTTACACATTCAGTCAAAGAGCAGAGGGATCAGAAGTGCCCAGCAGACTTTGGGCCAGTCATATGTTAGCAGTCCTAGCAGTCATATGTTAGAGGCTTTTTTCATGAAAACTGTAGAGCAGAGCTTGTAGAATTTGAACTTTTATTTGAAACACATTGCTTAGTTGCACAGATAATTGATTTGTAAATAATCAATTATCTGTGCATATTTGTAAATAAAGCTGCCCTTGGACTAGAACAAATAATTTTGTCCCTGAGAGCTGTCAAACACAAGGTTGTATTTTCCTCAGTCTTCGTCCCAAAAAGACCAAGTCCTATCAATAACAGCTCATTCATGTGAAAAAAGAGAGAGGTCTGAAATAAGCCCAGTTAAATCAATGGAAAGATTCCTGCTTGTTTCAACACAACGCACAGTAGGTTAGTACTCCCTAATGAGTCTTAGCAGTCCCCTGGGCTCTACAGATGACTATATATAGCCAGCAAAGCTTATGCAGCAAAGGTAGAGTAGGCTGCGATGGAGCTTAGGTCGAGGATTAATACTAATTCCCTAAGATAGAAGCACCACAGCATAAGTCATTATCAATAGCAAGGAGAAGGACTGTGCTTGTCAGCCATAAAACCATCATGTTGAATTTACAGGTTTTTGTGAAAACTGTATCATCGTGCAAGTGTCGGTGCACAAGCTGATGAGTTTGTCTCAAGCAGTTTCTACGTTCTGACACCGAAATAACTGACGAATGCCACTCATGAGCACCTGGAGGTACATGGTGAGCTTGCAGATGTCTCCTCAGAACGTGAGTACCAGCACAAGAGCAGAAATAGTGTCTAAGATTACAGTGTGCAGGATTCATTATATGCATTTGCAGAGTGCTTAAGAGGACAAATTAAGCACTTGTTTTTGAGTGCACAGATGAGAGAACATGCAGTCTCATCCTTTCCAGTAAGGATTTCAACCAATTGTTGCTTATCTAAGCACCTACAGGGTCTGAATAAAACGCTAACTCAGTAATGTTCTTTAGAACATCTGGAATCTTCCTCAACTCCTTTATTATTAATTACTGGTTTGGTCACCTAAGGGTTTGCAAGGCTTTATTTGCCCTTTGTTCTTTACTAATGGCATGGTAAAAAAAAATCTGAACTGCCAGCACTACAAGCAAAGATACACTCACAATGAGAAATCAGCCATCAAATGAAAACCAGACTGAACCTCCCTGCAAAACGCTCAAGAGAGCTTGTATATGTATTTCTTTTAAGCTGGAAGATTAAGGAAGATCTTTAAGTTATCTGCTGACCTCATAATTGTCACCATCCTCTTTACACAGTTGATAGTAAAGCAGCCTTTTCCCATGAAACACAAGTGCAAAGCCCTGCACATGCAGGAATAGCTCATGTAAGAGTGGGAGGTGTGATGATTTTGTGCCCGAGTATATGCTTGGTTTGTTAACTGAAAACCAGGCAGTTTGTAGGACTGGCAGGGTGACTGATTATTAAAGTTTGTACTGAACTGGAGAGCTGTCGGGCAGCCTGCCAGGGCACTGCCTGACAGCTGAACTTTCCCCATGTGTTCCACGAGGGCTGCTCCTGAAGAACAGAGGCCCTGCATTTCCTTTGGCAGCTCTTCCTCAAGTGTGCATGGTGGGCCAGGCCACCCCATTGCAGAGCACTGACTTCTGCAGGGTTTGAACTGTGAGCGCAGTGCTGGGGGAAGGAATACAAAGCATATCCAGACCCCAAACTTCCTCCAGCCTGAGGTTCTCTGGCACAACTGCCAGCACTGCCTGCTGTGGAAGCAGAACAGTCACACTCCCTGAAGCAGGATGCTACAGCTTCCCTTCAGCAGAGAAACAATGCTGCCATTGGCAGTCATCTCAGGACCGTAAAGGGCTCTCACAGTGTGGTCACACTGCTTTTCTTTAAAACCAATTGCTTTTATAATGGTACTTGTGTGTGCACAAAAAGCCACGCTCTATTCCAAGAGATCTCAATTTGCCAGGCAAATATCAGTGTTTTAATGGAAGGTAGAACTTGCCTTTAGCTATTTACTGGCTACACTGGTAATAAAAATTCAATATTTCTGGAAATACATAAAAACTCTTGAAATATGCTGACACTTTCCCTAGAAGCACACACTGCCACTGCAAGAGCGACTTCAAAATTGATGTGCTTCTGGCAGAGAAGCAGCTTTTTAGTGCTCCACAATTATCAGACAAAAACTATTTCATGCAACATTGCACATTCACAGAAACAGACTATTTTCTCTGAAGAAAATCTTAAGTGATATTATTTCCTCTGACTCTGACCCCAGACTCCTTTTAGCAAGTGTGACATCATCTAGCAGAATAAATTCCAGCAAAATGCACCAGCAGAGAGGAGCCCACCATGGTGCCCAGCAGCAAATGCCCACATGCTTTTGGACAGGCAGCACTGAAAGCCTGTGGGGAGCCACCTGGTGCAGATGTGCACACAGCCCAGCACGTATGGGGAGGATGAGCCTTGAGGTTCCACACACAGCACTTCTATCTCAGTCTTTTAGCTCTTCTCTTCCAGCTACTGCTAGCAAAACTCAGGGGCTGATGCTAACCAGAACGGTCCCAGGTATTTCTCTCAAAGGAGTCAACGCGTAGCCAAGAGCGCAGCCTGGCCAGATGTCTCCACAGAGACCCTGTTGCAAACTGAACCTGCTTTCCAGCAGTGCAAGCTCTTTGCCCACCATTTCCCATTTGCAGCACAGCCAAGGAAGATGTGATTTACTACTCCTGTTTCCAATTAAATGAATATTTTCCCTAAATTTCTAATTAGCTCATTTTATTTAGTACTGGGAAAAAAGATTAATTAAGTCCTAAAATGATGCATCACAGGACTAACTTGCTGGGTAGCTGTTTGATTTATTGACTTGGGGTTACAAGAGTCTGCTGGTAGCAGCTTCTCTCTGTTACTAGCCCAGCTCCCATTCTAATCCAGCAGTCATTGCCTGGCACATCACTGCAAATGAATTGGATGCATCTGTGATCAGATGCTATATCTTGTTTCCAGACTTCACTTTACAGTACTCATCCTGAATTAACCTGAGCTCTTTCTTTTAATGGTGCTTGTCAGAGCATGTTCTAAGTTCTCTCACAAAATAAATGTCTCTAACTCAGTGAAACATTACAAAGATTATTCCAAAGTGCACACATTCAGGAGTGATGCAGTCCTTGTCAGATTTTAGAGACATCCACAGCAAAAAAAAAGAAAGAAAAAAAAATCACAAACAAGAAAATCCACATAGGTATCCTGGAGAAGTACCTAAATTAGAGGGCCAATTCCGTTGGAGGGAAATGGGCTGCTAAAATAATCGGTACAGCCCAGAGACCAATTTAACACCCAAACACTTCAGTGGGAGCGTTACTGCAGACTGCAGTGGAAGAAGGAGCAAACTCTTACCTATATATATTTGCTTAATATTTTCATATCAGAGAGAGCTAACCCATAGCTCAGAGGTCCATATCCAAGGCTACAGAAGCATCCAAATATTTAAAGTAATATCATTAACTGGAATGTTGTTACTCATCACACGCCAATTACGTGACTGATGTCATTATTCAGTCAATCCAATATTCACTCACTATCAGTTTCTGAGAATTTGTCCACACCTTCTTGATTAGATGATGACTTGATTAAAATAAATCCAAATCATTCCACCAACGCAGTAGGAACAAGAGCACCAGAAGAACAAGAACACCACTCTAGCAATCAGGTCTTCCTTTATGATTAGTGTTCTAAGGTAACACGGATTTCACACAAAAATCAGCTGAAATATTAACTTCAGACAGCTGTGAGTTACAGAACATAAAAAATAAAGACCTGCTTTCTCTTCAAGTACTTCCAGGGTTTAAAAATATTATAAATTCCTTCATTTTAACATATCCATTAATTATTTGAATACAATCACACATTCATTCTTTTAATATAATCACTTGCCTGTACCTGGACCCATATGTAGACAGAAAGAGCCCAAATGACTGTTCAGTACTTGTAAAAAAGTTTCTTTTTAGCAAGACATCCAGAAAATGCTGACCAGCTTTCCCATAAATATGAGTTTAAGTAAATACTTTATCACACAAAGCAAAAACACAAAGACAGTAACCAACTGTGAACACTGAGACATGCTACACTCATGAAAAATCTTTGTAATAAATGAAGAGTATCCTCACCCTGGTGTTAGGAAACTTTGTATTCCCTCAGTGCTTTTTTGAGGGCAGCACATCACCATGAACGCCCTTCATATAATATAATCCCATATAATATATCTTAGTTCACTCTGTATCAGTGCTAGACACGCAATGAGTAATGAGTCAGAAAGCTCAGACATTGCCATTAGATCTTTCTTGTCTTAGAAGCAGAGAGTTAAGTGGCTTACTATGATGCAGCACAAATCACAGAACACATTAGTTAGAGGACCCACCACTACAGCTTGGACTTCTCTAGTCATTCCTACGCTCTCTCTTCTTCCACCCTATATATTAGAAGAGCAGACTGGGTGGCATCATGCAGACAGTCAAAGAGAATTATCCTTCTTCTCAGAAGAATCCCTCTCTTTCCAGTATTAGCACAAACAATTGCCAGTTTCCATTCTACAAAAAGTCACCATCAGACACTACCATGAGAAATCATGCAGTCATTCAGTCTGAAATATCCTGAGAAGATGAGGCTGACTAGGAAGATAGGCAAGAAAAACTTGAAAACAGTGGAAAAACTGTTGAAAAGGAGGTCAGGAGGTTTTGCCAAGTCATGCATTAGTCATGGATCCCAATCACATTGTGTAAAAGCTCCACCCATGCTCTCTTGCAGTGAGCTGGATTAAGTGCTATCAGTAACAAAGTCCCTCATGGGAACTGGGTCTTAGGAAGATGGGGGATTGGCCACGCATGTCTACTTGGTTGCATTTCCAGATCACTAACACATTCCCTAATAGCTCTCATTTTCAGACTCACTGCACATAGTGATTCTGGCTTCCATACTTTCTCTCATCATTTACTGGCTCATCAGAGACCGTCACAGAGTTAGAAACCTGAGTGGAAAGTATATCTTCATAACAGGCTGTGACACCAGACTTGGAAATGCACTGGCCAGGTGGCTTGACAAAAGAGGATTTTGTGTCATTGCTGCATGTGCCACTGAACAAGAAGGCCAAGAACTACGGTCTTGCTCCTCACTCTCCTTGAAGACAGTGAATCTGGACTTGGCTGACTCCAGCAGCATATCCAGGGCCATAGCATTTGTGACAGAAGAAACGGAAGGCAAGGGTAAGTGGAAAGGTCAGCTCACAGAAAAATAATTCAGAATAACCAGATCTGGTCTAGCTAAGAGCTCTGGGGCCTCTCTGCTATCTATAGATGAGTTTTTCCTCTTATTGAGGAAACACGTTCCCTCTACCGTTCTGCCACTTTTCAGCTTGGAAAGATTTTCTCCAGCAATTCTTTTGGGCAATTTTGCCAGCAGAGTGCCTAGAAATACAGCTGTTCAAACCAGATCATTCCTTGATGTGTTTTTCACACTCTTTTTGGTGCAGTTGAAAAGTCTCAGCAGGGAGAGGGTGCTAACCAGTACCAGAACAAACTTTCTCATCAGTAAAGCCAGCCCCGGCAATTAAAAATGGCTGGTGCAGGGCTCCTACAGTAACCAGAAGAGTGTTTTTGCATGGCTGAACGAGTCTGATTTTTGTAATGCACTCAGTAACAACTGCAATGATTATAACATCTAAATTCTTGCCTTTTCAGCCAGTTTTCTTAGAGTTGTTACACAGTTAACTCTTAATACTATTTTGAGCACTTAATATCACTCATACAGCTCTCAGCACTTGTCTAGAACAAAGAAGAGTTTGTCCTTGGATACCTATAAGTTGAATTAAAAATGAATGGCTTAAGTGTTGCTTTCAGCACAGGGTGGTAAATATATTGACCTGTGACAACATATATGTTTCTTTCTCGGTGCCAACCACTCAGACTAGGCATTGTTAATGGCAGCCAGATGGGATCAAGACACTGCAACTACCAGCTGTAGTACACAGCTGTATCAAATATTCAGTAGGCTGATTAATTAATTTAGTAGCTAGAACAGCAAAATACAGTATCTTCTACCTCGAGAGACTTTCTTCCTTCATTATGCAAAGTTTCAGACCATCCTTGAATGCAAAGAATGAGAGCAAAGACAAAATAATTATTAGACCTTACCTTCTCTGAGAGGCTGATCCTGTACAGGCCTCTGCGTCCAGGCTGTAGAAAGCGGCACGTTCCTGGTCAGGGTAACCACTGCTGTCACCTCCTTCTGAGAAGCTCTTTACAGAAGCAGTGCTGAACCTTCGGCCTCTCCCTCCAGGCACAGGCTGACCTTCCAGAAGCGTCGCTATTTATCTAAAGCTCTTCAAGTAATTTATAAGGTAGTAAAGCAGTATTATCAATACACAGGGTTAAGCTAACATTTTTAGAAGCATTGACTAATTCTTTATGTTTGGTTTAGACCTTTAGACCTCAACTCAGGAAAATCAACCTTTCCGCTTTTACATACTGTTTAGTTTTCACAAGAAGATAAGCGCACATTAGGAACCCACATGCCTGAGTAAGCAAAGGCCTCTATTGCATCCCATTTCTCCAACTGAAAATATTGTCCTATCTGCTTTTAGAATAATTGCCTAGGATCTTCAGCACAGGTGTACAGAGTAGACACCTATAAGCAGGCTTTAGGCTTCATCCCACTGAAGCTTTTGCCAAGTGTGTTTGGCTCCCAATGCTACATATGAAACCCTATGGTAAGATACTGTCACATACAGAAATAAATGATTTTGGAATCTTCCTAGGGCTTTTTGGCTTGGTGAACGCTGCTGAAGGAACAACACCTGCAGCACCCACTGACTGGCTGAGGATTGATGACTTCCACTCAGAGCTGGAAGTTAACCTACTGGGATTGATTGAACTCACGCTCAAACTTCTACCACTTCTGAAAAAAGCCAAGGGAAGAGTAGTGAATCTAATCAATGCTAAAGGCTTCATGGCATTTGTAGGGGGTGGCTACAACTTGTCCAAATGGGGCATGGAATCTTTCTCCGACATCTTACGGTGAGTAGTTAGAAATACATGCATGAAATCCAAGAACAGATTCCAGATGTGCTGAGGGAAGGATGCCTGTATGTTTGTCTCTTCCATTTTGTCTCTGTTAATTTTGCCTAAGGAGCAAAAGGAAATGAAAAGGGTGATGGTCCCCTGTTTTGGGTTTCAACCTCCAGTGCTATGAGCAGAGCCACCAGGAAAACTGCACTGGGAAACATTTGCCTATGGCTGGCATGCAGCTACAGAACACATGAATCCATTGCATACATATACAAGGAAATCAACAGTACAGCCTAGCCAGGTCAGACACTTCCTGGACATGTTGTACTTAAAGTTCACTTGCTGTTTGGCATGTACCAAATTACCAGACATAGGTACATGAAACATGAGGACCTTAGATTGCCCCATAAGGATTACAAAAGCGTACACGCATGTGCTTCCCAGCTGGAGCCTGTCTGAATTCACTTTTGATAATACGGAAATTACTAACAAAATTATGTATCATTCAATATTGTTAACCAGGAGGAAAGAAACTATACGAAGCATATAAATACACAGTGATTTCAAATGTTTTCTATTGACTGCAATATGTATAAGCATGATAGCTTAAGCACAGCAGTACAGGTACAATTATGTCAGTTACAGTTGTTTACATTTGGCAGATAGTGTCCCTAACAAACAGCAGTGCATAACTATAATAAATCTAGTAGCATGCAATCAAGGTAATTATTAGCAGCCTGGTGTTGTGGTTCTGATAAGCACTCTCAGATTCCTGAGCTCTTAATAAGCTATTGAGACCCTTCTGCAGATTCTTCAGAGGCAACAATCAAAGCACAGGTGTGCTAGATGTACTCCATCCGGCAAGGCCAGGTGCCTTGGAGAAGACATTAGACTTCACAGCAGGGGTCTGATTCTCAAACACTGAAGCCTCCTTTCCTGCTGGTTCCACCTCAAAGGCCCTGAGTTGCCTTTTTAAGCTCTCAAAGATCAGTGATTGCATTCTACCCTTCTTCCATTTCTGCAGATGGATTGTCCCTGTCAAATAGGTTCTGAAACCAGCCTCCCAGAAAAACAGTCACTCGGGCTTCAGTTTACAGCTCTCTATCTGGGGAGTTCATTCCAGGTCTATAAACTAAACAGTCACCTTGCACTTGGTCTACTAACATCTTATCATAGCGTTATTACATTCTCCACCCCTAAAGTCTATTAATTCACCAAGTATGTTCATGCAGCAATTAGAGAAAATGAGTTTTTGTCTCAACACATGCACTGCTAAAGGTATTTGTGCAGAGTTGGCATTTCAGTTCCCTTTCCCCTACTACTGGTTCAAGACCTTCAGTACCATTAAACTTAATGCCACTATTTTTGCAGAACAATGGTGAGCAGAAAGCCTTATCCTCACATGGGTTCAGTAACACAGTACTCTTCCCTCTCATTTAACAAAGTTTTATCATTAATGCCCCTTACACATCATTTCTCTATGCAATAACAGTAAAAAATATCTATGTAAAACTTTTCCAGCAAGGTAAAACACCTCTGCATGCTCACAACAGAATTATGAAGGACTTATGCCAAACTATTAATCTCCTCTGTTACCAGTTTACAACCCATTTAATTTTGCATTAATACTCCACAGCAGTCTGAGCTGGGTGATTACAAGCAGCAATCAGATTATCAAAGGTACTCAGAACTTCAGAAAATTAGGCTGAGCAGCCTTCACTGACACTAATTGTGATGTACTGCCTTGGGTTGCCTGAGGAGCAGGCAAGCAAGCCAAGTCTTCACAGGGTCTATGAATGTTGGTTGCAAACGATTATGAATGCTTATACAGAGAAGCATATATCCCAAGGCAATATAATAAAAACTAGTGGCTAGCGTACACACGGTTGACTTCCTTGCATGCCTTGGAATCCAGCTGCCTGAGTCTCTGAAGCTATCTGACAGAACAGTGATGATTTTCATTCTGAGGGTGTTGCATTGCAACTCAAATTTCATAGAGGGAATCACACCATCGGAAAGCACACTGACCTTTACTGCACTAACACTCATTTAACCATAGCCAATTCACCATAACGTGCAAAATAAAGTCCTAACCCAACTGGAAATTTTTTCTCACTTTGACTTTTTACCAAGCACCTTAATAATCTGTTTCTCCTAGAAGCTGATGTGCTACAAGAGTAGCTTAAGCAGATAGAGGTGGGTATCACATCGTTTACACCAGTCCAAAACAGATCACACAGAAAAGCTGCAAATCTACCTATGTTGCTTTAATTGTTAGTTGCCTGCTGCACTTTTACCTTTATAGGTACAGCACTGTGATGCTAATTTGAACATCTCATAAAATTATTCTAACATTTGAAGACAAGAAAGTCTCAAATACTAATTAATGTGACAGACTTTCAACTTAGGTATGTTTAATGGCTATGCCGTTATCAGGTGTTCAGAGACAGCTTTCTGGGTTATTTTTGTTTTGGTTGTTTTTTCTTCTAGGAGAGATATTCAGCACTTTGGAGTGAAAGTAAGCATTGTTGGGCACAGTTTCTTCAACACAGAAGCTAATTCAGGTATCATGGAGAGAGACCTCTTAAGACTTTGGAACAGACTGCCAAATGAGATCAGAGATTCCTATGGAGAAAAATACTTTTCTGAATGTAAGTAGGAAAAGGCCTGTATGAAGGCTCAGGGGAGGATATGATTAATGACTCTAAATACCAGAAAGGGGGGATACAGAGATAACGGAAGCTTGACTGTTGAGCGGTGCCCAGTGACACGACAAGGCAGGACAAATTGGAACACAAGAGGTTCTGTCTGAACATCAGGAAATACTGAGTACTGGAAGAAGTCACCCTGATTGTTTGTGGAGTCTCCCTCCTTGGAGATCTTCAAAGGCCACCTGGACATGATCTTGGGCAACCTGCCCTAAGTAGTCCAGTGTGAGAAGGGCTTTGGACACGATGACCTCTGTAGATCCCTTCTGACCTCAACCACTCTATGATTCTGCGAATATTTGCAGGATTTTATAAGCTTTAGTTAGGAGATCATTGATGTTCATCCTGTGTATGGTAGATGAGGGCAGTTCTATTGGTTCCCCTGGAAAATCAGTGACGTGATGGCATCCCACCATCCTTAGTTCCTATGTACTTAGAGGTAGAATATCTAGGGGGCACAGGTGGGTTAGGGCTGTGATTGTGCACTATATTTATGGCTTAATGATAGCTGAAAAGTTCTGCTATACATATAGTAGAAAAGATCTGGCTCACAATATGGGCCAGGGAGGTTTCTGTTTACCTGGTTCTTTGGATTCTGCAGCACTTGCTTGTCTCTGCTCTGCTACAGCTATGCCACCCACTGTACTTGAGCCGGCAGTTTAAGGCAACCCTTATTATAAATCTACAGAAGCTGTAGAAAAACCTGTAAATGAAAACAATTCTCTCACAAAGAATGTTGTATACATACTTCCAGTTTGTTTTCTTCTTTGTAGATAGAAAAGCTCAAAGATCATCAGTGAAAAGACTGTGCAACTCTGATATTTCTAAGGTAATAAAATGCATGGAACATGCCCTGTTAGCAAAGTACCCCAGGACACGATATGCAGCTGGATGGGATGCAAAGTTCTTTTGGCTGTTCCTTTCCTATGCCCCGAGCTATTTATCTGACACGCTGTTTTACATGCTGTTTCCAGCTCCAGCAGCTAGTGGGAGTACAGTCCCTGGAGTTCTAATCAACATTTAGTACTATAACCAGCATGAACTCTATGGAAAACTTTTAACCCTCTCATAAACAGTTGACATCTCCTCTTCACCAGTTACTAGCTGCTTAAATTCCTTTCAGAAAACACTTTATCCTACTTACCTGAAATTTCTGAGTTTGTAGATAAGACTTGTGAACCTACCATGCTTTTTTGTGCCCAGAAGCGATACATCTGCAATATCTGCATGCAAGCAATGTTCAGCTACAAATCTGGTTAATACTACTCATCCAATAAAACATTTGTTGTTTTACTTTTCTTATTTAAACGAGAATCTGTTCTTCACACTGACTTCACCAACATACAGGTTTCTAGAGAATTTGAAAAGAAAAAAAAATAAAACTGCTGGTCTTTCAGAACATCTATGTTATACATGTACCTTACAGAATGTGCTTATTCAGATTTAATAATCTATTTCATGAAGCTTGGTCATGGCCGTATTCAGGAGTTGCTAAACTTCACAAACTTCTGAACACAAGTTATCAAATCAAATAATAACAAAGCCCAGCTATTGCAACATATTCCAAAAATTACAATTGCAGTATTTGACCACATCTAACCACCTGACTATTCAACTACGTAGAGACAAAACACAAGCTATTTTAAAGGTATGAAATTACAGGAAAAAATCAAAACTAAACAGTCCCCCATTATTATTCAAACAGAGCAATACTTACATCATCTTAATACTTGCATTTTAATACCCATTCACAATATCTGCATCGTTTATTAGAGGAAAACGTTAAGATGAATATATATTTACATTTATTTTGCCCTCAATGTGCTTTGCAACTTAAAAGGATTATTATTTCACTCACTAGATGAAACAGGTCACTAGTATATGCTACAGCCAATTAATTTGATGTAAAAAGAGTGTGCTCAAAATGGCAAAGTGGCAGCTGAAGTTGTTATGCCTCTTGTACATTACTTCTATCAGTTAAGCTACTGACATGCCAGTGTTCCTGGAGATTTGAAAATTGAGAGGGTAAAGGTTTTATTTGCTGAAGACCTGCACTGGTGATTAATCATTAATGTGCAATTCAATTAAGCTTAGAAAAATACCATGTGCAGGTCAGAGCACCAAATGTAAGAAAAGCAGTTTAATCACTGTGCAGTGTGTGTGCGCTGAGGGTGGGGGAGCATATGCAGAAAGGGGCAGAATGTAAAAAACGGTTCAGGCGCGGTTTAAGTATTTCACTGAGGTTCTATTATCTAGCATTTAGTTTCAAGAAGAAATTTATTTTAGTTAATGCATAGTCATAGCTCTTTCTACCTGGCCTGACAGCTGTAGAGAAATTGCACAATGAAAAAATTTAACATTTTAATTTACTGGGTCTATAGTGGCCAATTAGAGAGACATGCTGAAATCTCTAATAAGCCTTCTTTCAAACAACAGAATCCCAAGCTTAGGGATTCAGCCAGGGACTGGCCTCATGAGGGAAAAAATAATAAAAGTGGAAAATGAAGTTAGGAAAAGAATCTAAAGCTTCTGTTCAACACAGTATCAAAATATGTTTACATACTCAGAAGGGTATGTTGCAATACACTACTGAGATGAAGAGGCCTAGTTAAAGCTTAGGAATCCTTTGTCAACAAGTATATTAAATAATCAAATTTGCATGCTACCTATCTAATACAGTCTCCCAAGAATGGTTTTCTTCTACATCTGAAAAGTAAAAAATTTACAGTGGAGAAAAAAAAATACCCTCTGATATACAGCTGATGTATAAGCAGCTGGATGCAAATCTTGAGGAAATGCTAGCTCTTCCTTCTCTCTTTAAAACACACTGAGGGATTATTAATCCCTTCCTTAACAAGAGCAACCTGCCTTTAAAAGGAATTCTTTCTCATATCCCTTCAGAGATGTGTATGTTATGTTCCATATTCTAAAGCAATTTTCTACATTAAAGCAGTCAGATATAATATCAGACTAACATTTTGATTGCTTATGTCTATACTACCTTAATAACTGGTTTCCTGTAATCAACTGTAAGATTTTCCTGTTTCAAGGGTCAGTTTATTTAACATATATATGTAAGTGATCGGTGCTAAAATATTGGTGATTTTATATAAAAAACTTCGAACAGCTGTGTAAAGTCATAAGCTATTCTTACCTGAATTTACCTAAAGTAAGATTGTTTTCATCTCAGCGTGCACTGAAGTCTCCATAGTGGCAAAATACATACAGCATTGACAAAAAGTTATGGAATAGGGATATGATAAAATAATACATTTATTAAATTTATTCAGCAGCATCATTTTCCAGTAGTCTTTTCTAATCAAAGTACATTACAAAATAATTAGAAGCATTCTAATTAGAAATAGTATATGTTTTGAGAACTTAGACATAAAACAATCAAATAGTAGAAATCTCAATGATTTTAATTTAGGAATCTTTAAATTATGTGAGTAACTAGTTAGAAATGCTACATGTTCCTGTAGTGGTACTCAAAAGTTTCCTCAAACGGTTCACACTGTGGAAACTACCTTGGCTAATTAATAGAAAAACTGGTAAGACATACAGTATATGCTGATAGAAGGTTATGAAAATAAGCAGATTAACTACAAAGACTGCATTAGTAGAAATTGTTTCCCTTTCTATTCATGTCCACCTCTGGAAATAAATAGTCAATAAAATTAAATTTTCACATTAAAAAACCTGAATCATTTCTTAAATGAAGCAGTAGTTTTTGTATTTTGCTGTTCGGAAATAAGCTGTTACAGAAATCTAGCTACTTCATTTAATAGTACAAATAACTTCCAGAGACTCCAGCTAAGAACAGAGCTATTTCACTGATGTACAGGAGATAACCTCATTAAATTCAGTACTCATGACACTAAAATCTAAATATATCAAATCTTTTAAAGAACACTATTAATTGAGTGGTTTTAATTGGATCCTAGTGGAAAACCATGTTTAATGGATTGTTTTATCCCAGGTAGTTAAAACATTATGGGAACAACATTCTGCACAGATAGCTATTCAGCATAATGATGCTGCATTGACTTTTCCATTTTTTGTTTAACGCAAGATAAACAGAGACACTCATTTCTACATCCAGCAGAAGATAAAAATAGGTGGTAAGGATGCCCAGAGCACCAGTAGAAGTTTTAAAAGGTACTGTTATAAATATTTATGCAAAAGATCCTGTAAATCAGTAACACTCCTATACTCACCTTGTTTGTATTTTTAGTTTAAACCCCTCTATAATGAATTTACCCCTATCTTTATGCAACCAATTCCATACAGATTTCTACTAGCAAAAAAACCCAAGATAATCTTTGAAAAATTTACAAATTTACAATATATTTATAACATTACTTTCAGACAGGTTCAGTGCAAAGATATACATATAGTACACCGTGATACTTGTTCATAAAAATAGTAATTGGCATTTGTCAAAAAACAAGGCATAGTTTCAACATACATCTCCAGCCACCGACTAAAAGATGTATATATTTTCATAAAGCATTTGAATGTGAACCTTACTCTTCTGTTTATAAAAAATATATGTGCAAATGGATGTGTCTCATTTTCCCTAAATCAGTTACCTACTTATACAACAGAGTCCTCTTTAACAAGATTGGCGGTGTCTTTGAATGTATCCTCTGTCGCTGTATAAGCTAATGGCTGGTCTCTCTTTAGAGTAATCTTGGGAGGCAGTGAAGGAGAGGAAGGAGGGACATTTTCTGTGTCCTGTTGCTGTTCCTTTTCCATCTGAAACAATAATCATAAAATCTAAGTTTACATTCTAATATACAAAACATTCAATCTCAACTTTCAGAAATATTAATTAAATATCCAAATGTTTTACTGAGCGATGTGTTAATTTGCAAATCACCACCTAACAAAAGTCAAATACTGATTTCACCTCAGAAGGTTCTGCTGAGGAAATACTACTCCAAACTGACTGCACACTGAGACTTCTGTTTTAATGGTTATTGTTAGTCTAATAATAGCAGTGGTTATTGTTACACTAACTTCACTAGTCTACATGTACACACATGAATGTAGAATACACTGGCATTACTACTGTTTGCAAATCATTATGCTTATTACATATGAGGAAATAAACCTCTGGTTTTCTGAATCTCTCACCTCATTCAGGCATTAGAAATCTAAATTCTCCACAAAGGCAGCTAAGTTTCAGTCACATGACAGTGGGACTGAGGTTCTTATGGCACTTAGGCCCTCCTGAAATTGTTAACTGTAAGAGGAAAAGCTGCTATTACTGGCTCAAGTCAGCAGAACTCAATGGCTTCATAACACACCATGGGAGAATTCCTCCAGCACATATCAGGTGGCGTAACATCTTAAAAGAAATGTCTCCTCTTACTGCATGGATGGAAAAAAAAACAGGACTTTCACGTAAGCAGGCTGCAGCACACAGAGCTATTGAATTTTTGTGCATGCTAAATCTAGGACTGAGAGGGCACTAGACACTTTCATGCCAGTTGCAGTCAAACAGCCTGCTTGACTCCAAGCTGTACAAGAATGCTCCTGCAAGCAGAAACCAGCACATGGGATCCTGGAGCAGGAGTTGGCCATAGTGCTTAGGCTGGGAAAGCTGAGAGGTAGGCAGTGCTGCTGTACAGCCTCAGCTGGGTGTCTGCTAAGCGCTTCATTCTGCATAAAATTCAGTAATTCTTCTCAAAACCATGTCAGATCCATCTTGACCTGGGCAGGAATTTATGTGTCAGTTCACTTAGAAGTAGAATTTGTCTATATCCTTTATCCACTAAAAGCAAACACTACGTCCAGCAGTGCATTAGCTGAAAAATAGCATGATACAATATTAAGCAATACCTCCGCATATATTGGGTTTTCAAAATTAGTGTTTTGTTTCATTTTTCTCTTGAAGAAACTCCACTTTGACTCCTGAAATATAAAAATTATTAGAGCTTTAGGCATTTTTCTCACCATTTCTCAGCAAAATGCCAGCACAGTTGATGGATTTCACTGGGATTGACTGCTAACTTGGTGATTTCAGCTGGATGTTCTCACACTGCTATGTTGTAATTTTAATTAATTGCACTCCTTTAAATATTTTAATGCCTGCTCAAGTTTCAATGATTTCTGGACATCTTTAACATGACAAATCAAACACGGGAGAAAACATGAATTATCTAGAACTCTTTTTTTCCCTGCAAATGGGAGTGTGAGTCTCGTTTATCTTGTTTATCAGAGACTCATCACAAAAACCATGAGAGGTCACAAAAAGTATTTGAAATGGTCATTTATATCATAATTCTATACTCAGCTTCTACTTTCTCACTAGACAACTGGCCTCACTGCATTATCCAACAGACATTTCTAGCAAACGAAAAAAAAAAAGTTTGTTATTATCAAATAATCGAAGTAAACTTTTAGTCACACTGTACTTTCACGTTCCAGGCTACCTCTTTAAATGCTATGTCATGTTATTCAAATGATCTCTCAATTACACTACTTTGTCCTTTAAAACAAGAGCTCCATTTTACAAGGCATCTCCCCAGAAGAGCTTGCATTTAACATATAGGATAAAAGGTAGGAATGGAAACAAAATGGTCACAATGTGTTCACTGTAATTCAACAGACATCAACAGATGGACTAAGCAAGGGATTCAACTTTCTTCTCTGAAGGATAACAGGCAGTATTCACAACACTAGACCAGAAGGCAATAACAGTGACTAAAATAATTCATGGCAGCCTATCATTTCATGCACACCCAAAAAAAGTTAAAGAGTCAAAAACTGTCTTGAAAACAACACAAGAGAAATTACTGAACGACATGAAATTACAATATCAGGTTGATAGAAATGTCATTTCAAAGCTCAGAGGTATTTTTTTAGTGCATAGTGCGTAAAGAACATGAAAACAAGCCACCCATCAGCTCAGGCAGATTGATTTGAAATCATGAACAATGTATCTTTCATGAATTGTAAGTAATCTAGATGACATAATACTTGGATTTTGATTGCTAAAATGTCCTGTAAGAACAGAAAGAACAAATGCTTTAAATTTCATTTCTAAATTTAGTAGAATTTCATTTAGTAAATTTAAATATGGATAAAATTGCTAATAACATTTTAAAAATGATTATAATACATAACGAGTAAACGTTATTATTACAACGAGTAAATGTCTTACTTCAACTTCCAGTACCAAAAAGGGTTGGGTTTTTCCCTGTTTCAAATTAAAATGTACTTTCTCTTGTGTTTTCTTTTCATATGTTATAGGGGAAAAAAAAATACCCTGCTGTTTCTGTTGAGGTACAGCAGTTTTAATATAATTGTTGAAAGAAGTCCCAAGTAAAATCTTAGTTATACTCATTTCTGCTGGGAAACAATAACAATTTGTAGCCTTACATTACAATTTTCTGACTAGTATCTGCCCTCAAAATGGAGCACAGCAGACAGCGAAAGGAAATCCTCTATTCCAGTCTTGGTTTCTTAGTGAGCCAGTCTGGGCTTTTAATCTCAACAGATCCTTACTGTGCCCACAGCCATTCTACTCTTGCATTCCTTTCCTTTCACTTCCTGACCAGCTTGAAAATAATTTAAATAGTTAGTTGCCTTTCATACACTGCATGTGCCAACTTGGTGGCACTATTTACATAGAACAGAAACTATATTGCAGTTTTCCTCACAAGTCAATTCCTCTGATTTCAAGCACAAAGGAAAAAAGACATCTGTAGAACTACCTGAGGTGTGTCTGTACGTGGAGGAGGTTCTTTTGGCCCAGGAGATACTTCAGAGGCATACACAGGATTTTCAAAATTTTCATTTTCCACACTACCAGCTCCTGTTACCTGGAAGAGAAAAAGCCAATTCAACTTTCTTCAAAGAAGAAGAGGTTGTAAGAAAAATGGAAAGTGAAAGGCAAGCCTAAGCTTCTCTTACCTGTGTTGGTTGAATGACTGTAACTTCACTGGTTCCACCAGCTCCACTATCTCTGGTTGCATACATTGGATTTTCAAATGTGATTGGCTGTTTCCCTGACTCTACTGCAAAGTTTTCATTCTTCAGAGGAAAAAAAAAGAAAAAAAAAAAGAAAAAGAAAAAAGAAAAAAGAAGGCAGTAACTTCAGCACAGAAAACATCTCCACACCCCCAGGAATGACTTTATGGTCCAATTCTTCATTTCAGAGAAAAATCCATGTTTACTTTTATATAGGGCTAGACAAAATCTAGCATCTATTGAACATATAATGTCAAGTTTACTATATATCTTTTTTTACTGTCTGACTTAGTAGCATAGACCATGCTGTGTTTCAGCATTACTCCAATTTCTAGCTGAAAAAAAATATATATACAGTTGACTAATTGACTCAAGAGTAATTTCTGATGGAAAAAGATGACTCCCTTAAATCACAACTTCAGTAGGGAGGAATTATCAAAAGAAGCATAATTCAAAAATAAATATTTCATTTTAGAGGCTTCAGACTAACAAACAAATTATCAAGCAGCATCTGAATTATAAAAGAAAGGGATTAATTCATTTTACAAGTATTTAGTACCACACAGGCATAGTCATCCAGGGCTAGCCAGTTGAGCACTAACAGCTAGAATGGTAATGAAAGCAGTACAAAATTCTACCCAGTCCCAGTTAACGTGCTACTTGTCACAGCCCCATCACAGTTCCCATAACAGGGAACAAAACAAGAAGAGTACTTCAGCAAGTTCTTTAAACCTGTCTCATTTCCACAAGAAAATGCCCTCACAGCAAAAAGTTTCACACCTGTGCTAGCTCTTTACCTCACAACTGCCTCTATCAATTTAGGCTAGCTTAGATAAGAACAGCAACAACCCTCCAAAACAACCCTCCAACATCCACTTACACACAAGTGACGTTAAAAGTTTAGAAAATACATCCTATGATTCTTTGCTGCTATAATCCAAAGTCTTTGAATTCTTTTCCCAGTAAAGTACTATTTTTTATTTTTTGCAAGCTTGAATTATATAGAGCACATTAATGGCACTTAGAAGAAATAGCTTGTACTCAGACCTAGAATGTTACAAGCAATGTAAAAACTGCATCAGTTGGGCTTCAGTATATGTCAATATTAGGCTAGAAAATCGTAAAGTACCATAAAGCTTTTCCATACATGGGAAAAAAAAAAAAAAAAAATGATGTGATATTCAAAGCCTAGAGCTATTTCCCAGTATTTACTGAAACATTCACATGGTTGTTTCATTACAAAAACTGCTTAGTTCTAACAATCAGTGTGCTTATTTGTCTGGAAAAAGGTCATATACGCATATTATGAGCTTGTCTTCACTAGCTGTTTCATTTCATTTTGTTGTCAATTATGTTTGAATTTTAACATTAAAACTTGAAGGAGTTTCCAATGCAAACTTTGCAGCAAGTGCTTACTATTCAAACATGCTTGAGACTTGTTTAGTAGAAGGAAAAATCTTTTGAGCATTGTACCTATTGTAGTAAACTGAAGAATATTTTCTTCCATAGGAAAACTATACAGAACAGGAAACACAAGCATGTGCTATTTCTCAGATATGCATAACAGCACATGGATGAAAAAAGAGTCATACTCGATGTCCTCAAAACTCTTAAACCTGATTTGCTTGAACTCACTAAAATAAGAAACAGTCCAAGTATACAATTTGCTGTGCTAAGTAGTATATTCTGTGGTTAGTCCTGAGTTTCACCTCTGAATTTTCCAACATACAATTGGAATTTGAAAACTACATATTTACCTGTTTTACAGAACACAAAGGCCCTCAAGAAATTCCTTCCTGCAATATTTTTATTTGTCTAATTCATTCACTGTACTCATTCAGAATAAGCTGAAATAGTAAAGCAGATAATTGACTTAATTCCTACTGCATAAATCTTGAGAAATGGCAGTCATGTTAATTTGAAGAACTGAAGTCTGCATTTGTCGTTGTTTTCAGTTTATAAAAATCTATTTCAGAAAATTATCTTCCAGTGTTTATTTTTCTTCTTGAACACATTTATCATCTCAGTATGTTTTTTACACAAAAGACTTCCCTCTGTCAGCTATGAATGACACTGAAAGGACACAACTGAAAGATATACATTTCAGAACTAAATCTTACCATTTGCATTGCTCTGTCTATAGCAGAGTCTCCTTCAAAAACAGAACCTCCTATGTCCATGCTTACATCTGCACCAGATCGGAAAGTTACCCCATTGCCATTTTCAGCTGATTTTACAAGACTGCTTAAGCTACAAAAAAAGGAACATTTTATATAGAAAAGAAGTTTATAAAACGGTTTCTATTAGTTATTCTTCTAACCGTATTTATCACTTGGAATTTTTGTTGGCTACAAGCAAGCTCATGAGAGCATTATAATTTATATGCCTGCATTATTTCAGCAGTTTTTCTAACCTGTTACCCCATTCAGAACAATCACACTTCTTCATACCTGCCTATGTAGACACCAAACAGGCTCAAGAAGTTACATTTCAACTACTCTTACTTCAATGTTCATTTACAGACAAACGTATAAATTCATTCAAAAGTTCAAATTAATTGAAACTGATAAAAAACGAAGCGGTGACGGCATACAAAATTGTGGATATAATTCCAGTAACATGTTTACTGAAAATGCTTATGCATCCAAATCATGAAGATATGTACACAGGACTGTAGATGCAAATGTTCAATCTGCATATAGGTTTATAGTGACCAGAGGAACACATTAAGTTTGCATAAGAAAAACTGGAAATGGAGCCAGTGCTCTGTGTGTATGTTGTATTCCTAGGAACCAGCTAATACAATTTTTAAAAGTGTCAGCCTAGGATTCTCATACGTGGACAAATCCTGAGTTAGGGGCACAGTGAATTTTGAGTCAGCACACTAGAATCCTACTTCACTGTCTGATGACGTAGAAAATTTCGTTTCAACAAAGTAGGAAGCAGGGAATTTCACTGTGTAATTTAAAGACATCTCACAAACTCTTTGCCCTACAGGGTTAATTTGCATGAAAATTTTGCCCCAATTTAACTACAGGAATTCATAAATAAATTTAACTTGTTCAGTATACTCAGTGCAGAATATACAACTGCATTCCTGATTACAATAATGTTATCACTCTGATTGAAGAGTTACTTCTGTGAAACCTGTGCAAAGATGTAGCTTTATACCTTTAAAGACACCTAACTGGCTTAAAGCTAAATACAAAATTTTAAGCATCACATTGTGACATCTTTTTTTTGTCAAAATTTTTATTTGAAGCTGTTACAACTCATTTTAGTTCATCTTCCCTCAATTTATAACATAAGTATTTTTAAATTGCATTTCACAGGGCTGGTTTTCACCGCATACTGTGACTGTCAGGACAGTAAGAACCTAAGAAACGCACAGATATCTCATGCCCCGGAAACAAAGGTTCACTGCAACGTCCCCCTGTGTTTTCAAACAGTTGCAGAACTCCACCATCAATGTTATAAAGATCTCTTTACCAGAGAGAACTGTGTTTGTTCACACAATTTTATAGAAAAATAGATCATACCTAACTATAACCTTCTGAATATCCAGTACCAGATTAAGTAAACAGACTTCTACATTGCTCCTTATTAAAACACTAATTCGGAACGTAGAAGAGTTTGACAACAGTTCTTTGTCCATTGCTTGGAATCAAAAATTCAATGAAATTGCTGCACCACTGCTCTTGCCATATTCCAGCAAAACTGGCACATGGCAAACAAACTAGATTTTTCAGAAATATTTGGGCACAAATATATTTGCAGTGCTCAGCCATGAAAGTCTTTGAAACATACCTTGGTAGTTTTGGAAGCGCTGGTAAAATGGAGCCTGTCCGTCTGTAGTTAAAGAAGCCTCCAACCGCTAACACTCCAATTATTATGATTAGTATGACTGTCAACAGCACTGCTACTGCTGCTGTCAAAGATAGAAGAATAAGCAAACATTCAAGCAAGCAAAGCCATGTGTACAAAGGAGCTCAGTGAACTATAAGCTTATCCTTCCACAGGTATCATTGTGAGGTATTACACATTCCTTAACTCAAAACATTAAGTGTAATATATACTTGAAGCTTACTTGTTCCAGGAGGCACTCCCTTTGACAATCCTATTTCACAATAATCTCCAGTGTAGCCATAAGAGCATCTGTAAACATAAGTAGAACAGCTGACTTTTACTCAGTACAGAATCTCAGCTTCATTATTATACTCTTTAATAAATGTCCACTTGTCATAAATTAACTCTGTGCTTAATAATTATCTTTGAAACATATGCCTGCTTAGAATAAAAAGTGGAAATAAAAACTGCTGAATCAGAGAACTAGAGTCACTAGTCACTGATTTAGTTTCATTGGAACACTGGTGACACCTAGTGGCTGTTTCAAGCTGTATTTACTGAGCCTTCTCCATTAAAGTTTTTTAGCATAACCTTTTACTAGTCTTCATAGAGGTTTGCCTTTCTGACATTTTTCCCAAACAGATGCAATTCCACATTGCTTGTTTACTGATATTTTTACACTTACATGTTTTTCTGTGATTACTACAAATATGCTATTGCCAAAGCATGATATTTACTGAAGCAGTTCCAGCACATTTGAAAGCCTTGAATTGACTGTGCATGACTAAATGAACATAATCTGATCCTAAAGTACCGTAACAACCTACTCACTTGCATTTTGGAAGACCACTTTCATCTATATAGCACGTTCCTCCATACATGCACCTGCATGCTGGTGGCATTGTGGGAGGGGATTCAATAGCTGCAAAAATTGAAAGCCAGATGTTTTATCAGAATACCTTCAGCAAAATAAGTAATACCATAAAGCATTTTATTTATACAGAACTTATGCATACAAACTTACAGGCTACTTCTCAGCAGATTTGTTGTTGCTTTTTTTTTCTCTGCCAAATATATTTATTTTAATTGAAGCAAAAACTGTTATCAGAAAATAAGGGCTGATTCAATAAAAGCGCGCAGAAGCAACTCCAAAGTTGTGTGTGCCAACACTTTTGTTTGCCAGACCAATGCAGACCACTAAACTTCAAGGCCCTCTATTCAGAAAGTTGGACAATACTTCACCTCCTCTGCAAACCTCTTGATTCAAGCAGCTGGAAGTTATACAGAGAGAGCTAGCAAGCTGCCGTGTATTTACTTATCCAGAAAAGCAGTGGATGGAAGTGCATTCACAGCAATTAACAGCAAACGCAACCAACAGTGTTATTCTAATCTGAAGGTGCACTGTATACTTTCATTCACTATTACATCAACTTACTAGCTCTTCTCTGCAGCTTGCATTTTGTGGCAACAGAAAACATCCTCACTAATTATTAAGAAAATGCAAGAGGAAAGGCTGTGTAAAAGCAAATAGAAAACAATTCAGAGAACTGGAAAAGATCCCACACATAACATTATAAGCTTAACTGATTAGAGAGATGTTGCAAGGACAAGGACATTTACTGTGAGTCCTGTAAAGCTTTGTTTCCAGTTCCTAACATACTCTATTATACTGGTCATCCAATAGCTTGTACAGAATTATAAACACAAGTCATTTTATTTAATCATAGTTTGTCAGAAATTCTCTAGTTTTGAAATCAATACATTTGGAAAATATGCATTTTGAAATTTTAAGAAGATTTAGAAACTGTGACCAATTTTGCAGCTGAGTGTGGACATTTGAGTGGTATTTCTGTATCTATTTTACAAATCACATACAGAGTATATATGAAGTATACAAGCTGACCACAAAACACAGCTGAGAATAAAAGCCATGTTTCCTGACTTAGAAACACCTACCCTATCAGTCATATCATCCCTCTAAATTTCTAATTCAGTAATGCACTTGTATTCTTAAACCAAAACTTCCTTTGCTTTTATTTTCAGTTTCACAAATTATTTTACCTGCATCACACTCTGTGCTGCTGCCTTCTACAAACCGAGTCCCTTGAGGACAAGCACAGGTGTATCCTCCCGGTCTCAACAAGCAGAGGTGGCTGCAGACATCTTTACAAGGGTTAGGCACTGAAAGATAAAAAGTGTGGTAGAGGCAGCTGAAGAAAAGTTCAGCAGCTCAGGCATATCTCAGTTACTGAAATAAAGCAGGGTACTGCATAGTCAGTAGTGTATCATCAATAGCGCATACCAGAAACTAAAACAAGTCTAAATCCAGAGGGTTTTTTTTAGAAAAACTGATGCCCAACACTGCATTTCTATAAAAGCCTTCCGTCTGCCTTTTCTTACATTGTTCCTAAGGGACCAAGGTTGTTGAAAGCCAGTACAATACCAGGAAGTGAAGAAACAGAACATTTCTGAGCAACAGGAAGCCTTCTGTTTCTGAAAGCTAAAACATCATTGAAGAGGCGCATGCTGGATGTTCTTCTGGATATCTCCCCTGTGATTAGTGCAGACATGGCATACTTAAAATGTCCCCCTAGGGGCAATAGTCAGTGGCTAATACTTTGTATATTACAGGAATAAATTCATATTGTGACTGCCATATCATTGGAACTGCCAGTTCCAGATGGAGGTAAGAAGGGAAAGGACTTGGCCATGATCTGTTACTCTGAAGACTCTGAAGAGCAGTGTATGCTATTCCACTGCTGATTTCATTTTATGTAGAAAATACTTACCACACTCTCATTTTTTTGTTTTCAGAAATAAAATTACAAGCTGATTGACATGTTATCAGAAGGTTTCTAAGCCCTTTGATAACAACAATAACAACTTCAATCTCACAGAAACGAATAGCTTATCCAGGATGCTGATTACCTACCTGACTGATTGTATCTATGCTGGTGATAGATGCGCACTTGAGTAAGCCATGGATTTACAGTCAGCACTTTCACTTTTTCTCCATTTCCAAATTTATCTTTTTTCCAGACTTCTCCTCGTTCTTTAGCTATCCAATACAAATGGCCTTCAAAGACATCGAGGCTGTATGGACTGCCTACTTCTCAAAAGAACCAAACAGTATGCAGTCAGCAAGCAAATCTCTAGCAAAAACAATACAACTGCTATTCTTCAACTAAACATGTCATTTAAACCTTTCACTTCAAAACATTCATAGCAGAAGATAAATATCATCACATGACTGACCACCTCATAACACCAGTATCTGCAAACTGCTTAATAATATACATTAAAAAAGCAAGAAACTAATTTTCCATATTGTCCCTAAGTTGGCCAGGTACTCCTGGGGAATCTGGTTTCCAGGTATTGTGAACTTTGAACCTGGTGTGCTACACATCCCTGTATAATGGAGGAGAAAATGCTACCTAGACTTGCTTTTTGAAAAGCTCTTGAAAATCTAGCCCACACATGCAAACGACCTGCTTGTTAAGCATACATCTTGGTTACTACTGCGCGAGTTCCACAATAAATTCTTACCTCCATGTAATACTACTGTTCTGTCTGTCCCGTCATGTCTCATAGATTCAATAATATTTTCTTTGGAATCACTCCAATAGATCCTATCATTGTTCAAATAATCAATAGAAAGACCTGTAGGCCAGCCAAGGTCTTCAGAGACCAAAGTTCGTCTCTGCTGTCCATCCATCCAGGCACATTCAATCTTGGGCTGCCTTCCCCAGTCAGTCCAGTACATGAGCCTGAAAGAACACAACCAGAATTCAATATAGTTCAGAATTTGCTACAGTCATACATTAGAGATTAATTGAACAGGTCAGTGATGAAGTATAGAGCTGCTCAGCAGTAGCCTATGTTTTGCAGCTGTGATTAGTGAAGCCACACCAAGTTCACAGAATAAGCATGTCACAAGTACAGAAGATAAAGATGTTTGCATCTGATGTCCTGATTTGGAGAGGAAGTGGTTTCAATGATAATTTCTCATTCTCAATGGAAGAAAAATGAGTGAATATTTTGAGCACTCATCATTCAAGATAAAGCTACAGAGCCCACATGACTTCAACGAACTGTGCTGCTTTACTCCAGCTTAGAAGCACAGATCACAGTGTCCTGTGATCCATCATCGAATACAAAATGCCCCAAGCACTGCTGTTTAACATACAAGTGCATTTACACTGTTTTTCACTGAAAGATGATATTTCTCCACTACCTGAAGTTAGTAAAAAGAGGTTCACACCCATTTCCCTATGTCAGCAGTAATACAGAAATTTATACAGAAATGTGGTGAGCACATAGCATTATAGAAAGGAAATCTTTATTTGGCCTACCTGCTGTCATCACCAATGCAAGTAACTGTATGAAATCTAGTCCTAAAATGTATTTCCACGGGTATAAATTTCCTAACATTTGTAAAAAGAAAAACCTGAATTTCATCAGGAAAATATACCCTTAAGTCTTTACAGGAAAGTTTATCATTGTGATTTTTCTTTTTTTCTTTTTTTTTTTTTTATTGAGTGATATTGAAAATAATTCTGGGAAGTCCTGTAGTAACTTACCCATGTTTTGGATTGACAGCAATAGCTGCTGGTTGATCCAGTAGAGAAAAGATGAGCCATTTTCTGTACCGTCCATCTAATTTTGCCACCTCTATTCGATTAGTCCCTGCATCAGTCCAGTAAAGATGTCTAAAATACAGAAATCAAAACATTTCAAAAGTAAATGGCTTATACTTGAGAAATAATTTTAAAAAAAACTTTGAAGCTACATCAAAACCGAACAAAATCAGTAAAACAAATCTGAATGGATTACACCTGAAAATTTTCACCTTCAACATGAACTTTTTGACACCATCAACATCAGAGTTAAACTTACAAAAGTTACGCCCAACTTTCTTTCAATTTTTCTCCAAGGGAGAAAGAATGAGGAGCAATCTCATCATTTCTAGAATTAATTAAAAAAAAAATTCCCATATTTTACCTGAAGAACAGTCACAACCAAAAGAGGAAGGAAAAAAACATCTTTCTTTCAGGCACAATTACAGAAATATAATCATTTTCTGAGAACACACGTATAACCATCAGACTTCAAAGCAGCATTGCTCTGGGACTAGCCCAGATAGCACAAGGGCAGTAAGAAATGAGGGAAGAGAAAACAACTCTATTACAGATTGGGAAGATCTCCTTTCAACAGTAGTGAAAACTTGTTTTCAAGTTTACCTGAGTCCTCAAAGAAGAATCCATCTGTCACGAAGGGTAGCATATTATCACTAACTGACACACAACTGATCTGCCACTTGTGGAACAATGTAAGTTTCGTCAAGAGAATACATGGTGCCATCCTCAATATGTATTTGACCCTATTAATCTGCTGTCTGGGCAAGGAGAGCTTACTATATGCCTTTGAACTACCTTCAAACCAAATACCTTGAAACAGAGAGAATTTATAAGGAAAATGAAAGTGGATTTTGCACTCCCTGTCAGATCCTTGATATATTAAGCGTACAACATTTTACTAGCTTTCCAGGACACTCACCTTCCAACCCAGTCAACAGCTAAGCCATCAGGATTAACTATGTATCTGAGATTCAAGTCAACTTCTTTTGTAGGATTGTTTCTACTGCTGTCAAAGGTGGGCAGATAAGCACGTTTGATGGCTCCAAACTGAGAACCCTGTGCAAGAATGCTGAAGTATACAATACCTTAACAAAACAACAACAAAAAAGATATTTTTAAACGTCTAGTTTTTCCAGATTTGTTGAAAATTCTCTGACATCAAGATACTATTTCCAATTTTTTATTCATACAGATGCAGAATTTTTTGTTCAACTAAACCACGTACGTTGTGTTAGTGGTCAAACTGTTATCATAGCTGATACGCACACCTAAAGTCATCTTGACATCGATTATAAATAAATGCATATCACATTTTTCAAGAGTACAGGACCTTAACTTTGAACCTTATGCACAGGATAGTGAGTAGTTTAGTTCAGTTTTCACAGGACTTGAATCAGGTTTGGGGACCAATAGAAGTCCCAGAAGAAAGGGCCTTGTTCATAGCAATCCTCTACTAATGCGTAATCATAAGAAGTAATAATTCCACAGCTGAATTCATACCAAAACAAAAGGAAAACAGAATAAAAACTATATAAGATCAAAGTAAAGCATTAAAAGGAACTACACTGATCTTGAAGAACAAGTATAGGGGATGGGCACATTCAAACAAGATCTGTCCAATTAGTTAATCTAGTTTGATTTTTATTCCCAACATAAATCAAATACCTATGACACTGAAATGTGTCTTTTTCAACTAGCCACTGCATGGCTGAGTACTAATTTTCTACACATACTCACTCAGGCCTATCCCTTCAGGGTCCCAATCATAATCCAGAGCTTGGATGCGCTCCTGGTTATCAATATAGTCAGAGTACTGTTCTGAAGAGATATTGTATCTTCGAATACGCACATTATCTGGCAGCAGCAGCAACGGAGGATTACCTAGACAAGTGATAATTAATTTTTCTTACATTAATTTATTTTTAGAAAACAAAAAAAAGAATGAAATTCACTTATAGTCAAAACTAAACTCAAGTTTTAACAATTTCTCTCTGAATAACAAAGTAGAAGGGACACAGGCCTGCTTCTAAAGCTTTGGAGCTTTCCAATTACTTGGCTTAGCAAAATTAATTAAAAATTCTGGACATACCACTGAGTTAAAATTGTTAAACATCACAATATTGATATGCTTGAGATGTGACCACATATCTCAAAAGTGAAATGCAGGTATACACCACACAGCTCAAATATCACCACCCCACAAAATGGGGAACAATTTTGGAAACTATTAATAAATTGTCAGTAACTTGATTTAGCAGCTGCCTTAGTTCTTCTATCTGATTCAGAAGAATGCTCTCCTACGTGGCCACAGGTTAATTTGGGTGTAGCTTCAATACTCCACAGGGGTATGAGTCCCACCTGACTCACTGTGCTTGTGAGAAAATTTAACTGTACAGCCCTTTTTTTAATGACAGTGTCCAGCTGGGAGTCATGGACTTGGATCCTAGGCCTTCTTCTGGAGAAGTTCTCCTATATTAATCACATCTACTTCAGGCACAAGTGATTTTATGATGTTATCAGCTACAATCATATTATCTTCTGTCACTATTCCCTGAAAATTTCTAGATGTGTAGAATGTCCAGGTGCTTCTTCCTATGGAAAAGGTACTTCAAGAACTAGATTTCAGATACTAGCACATACAGAGACTATCAAGCAAAAAATCCTATCATAGAATAACAGAATGGCCTGGCCTGGAAAAGACCCCAAAGATCATCTAGTTTCAACCCCACTGCCCAAAACTGCAACCAGCCTGGCTTTGAATGCCTCCAAGGATAGTACATCCACAACCTCCTCTCTGGGCAACCTGTTCCAGTGTGTCAACACCCTCGGAGTGAAAAACTTCCTCCTAATATCTAACCTAAAACTCCTGTCTTAGTTTAAAACCATTCTCCCTTGTCCTATCACTATCCACCCATGTAAACAGTCACTCCCCCTTCTGTTTATACATTCCCTTCAAGTACTGGAAGGCCACAATGAAGTCTCCCTGGAGCTTTTTCCAAGCTAAACAAGCCCTGTTCCCTCAACCTTTCTTCATATCTCTCTTCTCATCTTTGTGACCCTCCTCTGGACCCATTCCAAGAGTTCTGCATCTTTCTTGTGCTGGAGGCCCCAGGCTTGGACACAGTACTCCAGATGGGGCCTCACAAGAGCTGAGTAGAGAGAAAGAAATCCACATACCATAATGTCATCCAGTATCTCTTAAATCTGCTACACTATAAGTAATTATCTAAACACAAAATTGTTTCAGTATTTTTTATAATACTACTGTGCTCTTAGTTTTTCCTTTTTTTTCCCTACAGCTCTGTACTACTGTTCTATTATTGTTATCTGCTGCTCCAACTCTCTATCTGTTCTTGCTCTTTACAGGGAGCAATCAATCTTACTGTTGCCTAACATACCATTAGCTGCACACTGTTTCCCTTGCTGATCACCTACAGACTTGAAGCCATCTGCACAAAAACATTCATAGCTTCCTTTGGAATTTTTGCAGTCCTGGGTGCATGTTCCAAAGATCTCGCATTCATTGATATCTGTAAAGAGAAGATATATGGAGTTTAATGTCTTTCTTCCACAACATGGTCATCTTTACTCTATGAAGCAGTAGGTTTACCCTTTCCCCATATAGTCTAAAAGATCAATGACCTAACAAGTGATCTTTAACATCAGTATCAGTTATCTAAAAGATCTCCAGCTCCTGCTTATCAGATTACTTTTCAGAGACACATTTTTGATCACATATTTTTGTGTTAAATCTGCCTCATCTCCTGTATTTTTTTGGTGAACTACAATGAGATGCAGAACAAAACCTTGTAGAAATGGTGAAGCAAAAAGACTTAATCCCTAAGAAACTGTATCAGCAGGAGGGATCAAGAAGAATGGCCTTGTACCATGTTTAATAGAACTACACAAATCATCCATCAGATCTGGGACCAACAAACAGAAGCAATCCCATCAGAACATACTGAAATGATAAACATGAAGGTACTATGTTGCATGACCACCAACAATGGCCTTTGGGTAAACTCCTCACAATATTTTATCTGCACATAATCAAGGCAAAAAAAATGCACAAGTCTTTACTGAGAACAATACAAAATGAGAATTGTAGCCTCCAGTAAGTTTTCCTTCAATATGGAAAAATAAAAGCAGATTTCTGTTCCTCAGTTTGCAAAAATACAACTAAATGTATATACAGAAAAGCAAAAACATATACCCACAGCCAATAAAAGACTAGAACAAATCTGAATTGTGGAACAAGACTTTGTTGAATGACTTGGATGTCAGCAAACGTGATTAAGCAGCGAAATGGTTTAAGAAGCATCGCGTAAACGCACAAACATCCTGTTATAATGCAAGAATAAGTAGCCATATAGAACGATGAAGTGATAGGTCATTGAACACATGTCAGTGAGAAGATATTTAGAAGACTGAAAATACCATCACAGGAGTTTCGGTTATTTTCACTGGCCTTGTAACCTGGCCTGCAAGAACAGATAAAGCCTCCTTCGTTCAAGTTGGTACAGTTATGTTCACAGATATTTTCTGCACAAGTTCGTTCTGTTCCAGGGTCTGAAAATAACATAAATTAGACATTCATAACAACAACAACAACAACAAAAGAAGCGATCAGGAAGTAATAATTTTTATCGTTGACTACATGAAAGCTATTTTCAATGACAGTGTTATTTTCCTAAGCAAAATCCAATTAATGTGAACATCTTATCTTATAAGTAACTTACAGAGCACAGTAAGCACCAGTCAAGAGTCAACTAAGAATAGTTTCACCTGTAGAAGCAGGTGATCAGGGTCAGGATAATAGTCATAATCAACCATGCTCAGCTCCTCAACAGTATCTGCAGCAACTGCAGAATCTATTTAACAAACTTGACTAACTCCTAGCTTGGCCAATCCACCTCCTTATCTATTCTTTTCTTATCATCTAAGCAAAAAGTGTTCCTAATTGCTACCATACATGGCACAGATAGCTTGGTCACCCAGTACCTCATTTAAAGCCTTCTGAAGTCAATATAGGTCATTGTATAGAATGCACTACCCTTTGAGACATGCCTATAATGGAAAAGGCAAGTGAAGTATGATAGGTAATCTATGACAGACAGAAGACTATTCTTCTCAGAGTACAAACAGAATTAAATGGATTTTTACACACTTTACATATATACAACGTTCCTTCATATTTGGATACACTGTATGTAAGTAGGAAAGAAGTAATACATGTTTATTGACAGAGCATAAGAAAAGATACTAAGACATTACATTAAGCTCATTATCTCCCTTATAACATATACATCCCAGTGCTAATTTAAACACCTCAATTCAATATATATATATAGAAATATAAATTCTTTGTACACACACAAAAAGCTTTTCTCTAAACATCTCAGGTTTTTGATGTTGGGAAGATTATGAATGTTAACATCTGACCTACATTTGCATTCACCCACAAATGCAGAATGCTGAACATCAGGAGATGCCTTTGATTTTCACTGCTTCACATTATTTCTGTATTTTTATATTTTCATCAAGCCACTGCACTAGGTTATATTACCTAAAGACAATTGGGAATGTATGTGAAACAGAAATCAGCACTGAATTTCTTAAGGCTTTCCCTCAAAGAAGTTTAAAAAATGATATTGGCACGGCCGATCAGATTAAACCTCTCACAGGCTAATTCAACATTAATACTTCCTAGTATTCTATGCAAGAAACATGTACTGCTCCTGAAATGTTTATTTTAATAGCATTGAAATTTTGTATTCTATTATTACTTACTGCAGCCCATTTCATCAAAATGGTCTCCACAGTCATCATAATTGTCACAGACATAATGTAGAGGAATACAATTTCCATTACTACACTTGAATTCTTCAGTTGTACAAGGTCTTGGGGTTGGTTCTCTACCTACAGTTGAGAAGATAAGCAGTCTTGTATCACAAGTTCAGTTACACAGTACCAACAGACAGCACTATTACACATTTTTAACGAGGAAGGCTGATGCAATCTGTTAAAATAATGACTAGAGTGACACTGGAAGTCTGTAGTAGAGCTAACCAGGGCCTCCTGACCTCTAGTCACACCTCAGTGAACTGAAGGATGCCCTTTATCTTCTGAAGGCAGATTCTTCCTGTTAATAGCTAACTTTTTTTTTTTTTTAATATTGCAAACCTATTAATGCCCTTTAATTCTACTTTATACACCAACTACAGACTTCAAGAGATTGAGATATTTGTAAACTATTAAGTTGAAGAAAATTGCACAAAGAGCCAATAAGTAAGCTGGCTTATTTTGGTTGCTCAATAGACAACAAAAAACATGATTACACTTCATAATATAGAAATCAGCACAGTCAGTATGAATTACGTAATGTATCCGAGGGCAAAACCCTACTGAACATTAATAGAACTTCTGCAGGATTAGGCCTTAAATATCAAAATCTACTGTTTACATAACAGCGCTATAAATTCAGAAGCACCCATTTATCTATTTAAAGAACTCTAACCTATCCATCACATTCTTATCTTATAATACAACCAAACTTCTTCTTTCTTATTTTAAAAGCCCTTTATTGTAAATAAATTTAGGTAAAGTTCATAATAAAATTTTATTTCAAAAACCATATTCTGTACTTTTCAGGCAAACAACTGTTTAATTCTGCAACTTATATGGAGAGCTGTGAACACGGCACCGATAATAATAGTTCAAACTATTTCATATTAAGAACCAGTTTTCATATACTTATGTTTGATTTTGACATTTCTGAAGGCCTTCAGCACTATTAAATGCATCACAAATACTGAATTTCCTATTTGCTGCTAAATTCTCTGTGTGTACATACAATGTTCCTCCTTCTCATCACTTCCATCTCCACAGTCATCCTCCTGGTTGCACAGCTCATGACTATATATACAGCGATTGTTCTCACATCGGAATCGGAATGGAGATTCACAAGCAATATCCACTGAAAAAAAGAGATCAAGTCAGTCACAAGCTATCCTGATCAGTTTTAACCTGTAACACTGAAACATTTCCTGTATTTTAAAATGCATTATGGGGGCATTCAAAAGAACATTTTCTCCACATTTTGGTGATCATATGTCAGGGCACTACATATTTTTTTTTTTGCCAGAAGACAGTACATGACCTTTGGCCAAAGGGATATCCTATGACTACATATAACACTGAGGTTGCTAGATTTGTTTCTAAGTAAGATGATAGAAAACGCAGCATGCAAATTAAGTGGTCATCCATATTTAGAAAGATGTTTTGACTTTATTTACAGTTTTGAAGACTCACCTTTCAGAATATACATTATTCTGAATTATAACTTTAAAGGCAAACTTATGCTTTTATTTTAGCTATCCCACTTGAAAATATAAAGTACCGTCTTTACTCTTTGATCTACTCCTCCAATTGTAATTACATATTTTATTCTACATTTTTACACTTTGATATAAATTTTCTCTCTTACAGCAAAGGTGAAGTTCTTCATCAGAGTCATCTCCACAGTCATTGTCACCATCACATTTCCAGTACGGCTGGATACAGACATGGTTTTTACATTCAAACATCATGGGCGGACAGTATGTACCATTAGGATACCGTGTTGCTGAAAAATATAAAATTATTATGACATTATTATTAACTATTGTAATACAAATACTTGGGTATTTCTACACTGCAGATCAATAGATAGAAGGAATCGATAGATAGAAGCTATCCACTCCTTTGAGCATTATAAAATCCCATTTCATTACAAAACCTTGTTAGAATACAGGTCAACCAGAAACAGTGGACCTTGCAGCGTAAGTGGGATAGTCAAGAGTTTTAATTCAATCACATCTACCTTCTGCTGGACCTGGTAAACATACTGATTTCCTAGCATTACAACTGTGCTTACAATTAATGTAAGAGAAGGCAACCTACTAATATATTAAAAAGTTGATTCAGAACACGATTCTCCTCAACTTCTACTGACATCACCTGCTGCTGCAGAATTCAGTACCTCTAAGGAGTCATCTCATGCAAAAGAAACAATAAAGTGCATCTCCTTCTGGAAGTAAGCTCAATGAGCACCAATTGCAAAACTTGAAACTCACGACAAGTTATTTCATCAGAGAAATCAAGGCAGTCTGCATTTCCATCACATCTGAAGCGCTCTGCAACGCAGTGTCCACTATTACACTGGAAATAACCTGGGTGGCAGGTCCTCAGCTCTGAAAAGATTCAGAAGTAACTGTTGAAATATCTCTTCATTCAAACCCTATTAAGTGTTCAGCTTTAGAGAACATCATCCTACAGAAGGGTGCAACATCCCAGACCACTAAAACTGCGATAACTGCAACTTTTGGTGAAACAACTGAAGTGATATTGTCAATGTTACTCCATTAAAGATGCTTCCAATAAAATATCATTTTGCAGAAAACTTACTAATTTAGAAGCAAAGTGTGAACATGCATGAGGCAGCGTTCAGACAGACAATACGCACCACAGTCGCGTTCATCTGAATTGTCTTCACAGTCATCATCGTGATCGCAGACCCAGCGGGAAGGAATGCAGCGCAAATTGTCACAACGGTATTCACTTTCTGTGCATTCACGAGGACCTTCATTTAAAATGAAAGTACAAACTTATAAATTTTCCCAGTTGTGGGTTTAAACATCCACACCTGCCTTACTAAACCAGACAAAAGCAGTACTAGCAGATGATATAATATAAACCAAGACTGAGTAATTCTATAACAGCTCTTCCCCATAGTCTTTGCATTTTGTTCCTCATTGCATGGAAAAAAAAAAAATTATCACACACTTCGACAGGAGTAATCTGCATTTCAACTCAGGAAAAAAGTAATCAAGGTTAACTCCTAACAAAACGATATGCTCCTACATTTGCATACAGGGCAGAATTCAAATGTCATTTCCTAGCAGAAAATGGGTATTTATCGATGACTACCATTTACTAGTTTTTTTATTGATCAAAAATGCTTCTTTGAGACATCCCTGTGATAGTTGAGCAAAGAAAATACAGACGATGAAGTAAAACCACCAAATGATTGCAACTGAGATCTGTCTGCCACATTCTCATAAGAAACAAAGGGTTACTTAAATCAAAAGCTAGACTACATTGTTATAGCCAAAAAAGAACTCACTGCAGTTGTGCTCATCAGACTGATCTCCACAGTCATTATCTCCATCACACTTCCAGCGCAGTGGGATACACCGATGATTATCACAACGGAAATCTCCAAAAGGACTGCAAGTCATCTCCTCTGCAGCATAAACCATTTGCCAACAAAACATGAGACCAGCACATATTAGTATAATCTCTGGATGAGATGAAAAGCACCAAAGACAATGGAAGTGATAGAGACACTTGTGTCAAAAATTGGGCCAAATGACAAGAGTGATTAAGAAATAGCTGAAGTAACTATATAGAAGTGAGATAGAGAAACAAAAAAATAAACTTAATGCTATTAAAGGAGAAGAATGATTGCACCTTACAGTGCCACTATTCCAGTATAAGGGATTCTAATAAACCTGACCCTCTATCCTGCTTTTAAAGGAGCAACATTTTTTCTTTAAAAGAGCAACATCCACGAAAGAGTAACTTACTAAATTAACAGCTACTAAAATGTATTGATTGTATTTAGTCTACTGATAAAGAGCCCAAAGAAAGAAAAGCATTTCTGAATGAAGGAGAATGCTTTGTGGTGAAATGCTTTTTTACAATTAATTCTACAAGCAGAGAATAACAATTGCAAGGTATCCTGTCCTCATAGAACACTGTAATTTTGAAAATTTATTTTCTGGTCTTGATATAGAGATCTGATTTCCAAAGAAATTTTGTGTGAAAGCTTATGAGAGGTTTCAACACCAACGTAAGAGTCTGGGAAAGTATCATTATACTTCCCATGCTAATGGTTTCAAGAGTACAGCAGTTAAAGAAATGTATAACACACTGACACTTTTAACAGCCTATAATAGCTGAGCTCAACTAAAAATATTTCCTGTTTCATTTGATGACATGTAAGTCAAAATAATATAATCCTGGTCTTCAGAGCTTGTAAATACACGATCTGTACAGTGAATCACTGCACACAGAAGTTTTCCTCAAGACACGTAACTACCAGTGTAATTAGACAATATTATTAATATTAAAAAAAAAAAAAACAACAAAAAACCAATCCATTATTACTGAAAAGATTTTCAGAAACCCAAGATGTTTATAAATTGAAGAAATCTTTTTGGTACAAATTACATTGAATGTATCTTCTTCTCCAGACATACCACAGCCTTGTTCATCACTGTTGTCTCTGCAGTCATCATTCCCATTGCATACTGCCCACAACGGTATGCAACGGTAGCTGGTTCTACAGCTGAATTGTGTGTGGTTGTCACAACGATAAGCAGGGCCCACTGCAACACAAGTAGTAGTAGTTAGCCAGAAAACTGATCTTGCTCTTCTGCCTTACAAGATTGGTTATGATTTATAGTCAATACTTTCTACTACTGGACTTGTTGTATTTTATCTCTCCACAAAAAGCACATGTATCACGCTCCAAAGTGGAGCAAGGTAGAAATTGGTGAACTGGCATTTACTGTTTCTATACAGGCAATAGATCATGTAGGTACATAATATTTTGTAAAAAAAGGTTTTTAAGGACCAAGCAAATGACACT
The DNA here is from genome assembly GCF_016699485.2 of Gallus gallus. Lineage (NCBI taxonomy): Eukaryota > Metazoa > Chordata > Aves > Galliformes > Phasianidae > Gallus > Gallus gallus. The sequence goes on along the minus strand of NC_052538.1, from coordinate 18,441,949 downwards.
GCTAGCTTGAAGGAGGTCAGTGTGAGATACCGTCAGTTCTTGGTAAAGAAGTCAGCATAATTAAGCATCCTCGTTTGCAAGAATGATAAAGCAGTTAACTATCACATACAATCTATGCTTTCTAGTACTCTTCTTCTATGTCAGCAACTACCTTGAAGGAAATATTTATTTCCAATTAATTTTCAATTCAGGAAAATTAAGTAATGCAGTCTGCTCTGCTTTTGGTGCACCATAATGTAGGCAGCTTACAACAGCTAAATGCTTACTGCATTCGTGGAACGGCTCATCAGAGTTATCACCACAATCATCATCCACATCACACTTCCAGGACTCTGGGATGCAGCGGCCATTGTCACATTTAAATTGGCCTGGGGGACAGGTCCTACTTGCACAGTGAGTAGTATCTTCATCTGAGTTGTCACCACAGTCATCCTCTCTATCACACTGCCACGCTTCTGGGATACATCGTTTATTGGCACATTGCCATTGATGAGTTTCACACTGGTGATTAGCTGAAAGAATACAAATTGGCTATTAGGATACTGAAACTTAAAGGAATAAGCTACTGCAGCACTGTTACCTCAACAGGGTATTTATCATATCTACAATTTGTTTTATTTTAAGTCAACAAACATCTAAAAAATCAGAATCTACTTGCCCAGTTGAGGTACAGATTTCTAATGCTACAGGGTGCATTTCCCACAAGCTCATTAAGTCTCCAAGTTTTTCTAGGAATGAGACAGTACTATCTTCTCCTAAAAAAGAAGGGACTAAATCCAGTATTCAAATATGACGGAGGCAGGGGCTCCCAGCCACTAAGTAGAGAAGAGATATTCTGCCTCTAGCCATGCTACCATCTTAGATTAATTTTGCCTGAGACGCTTAGTTCCTCTAAGCTATGAAGGAACAGGCTAGGAAACAGAAGATCATGCTAATGACAGCTCCATAATCTATAAATGTACACCCTCTATTCCTGGATCAAGGCATGGAATACTAATGTCAGCAGTACTGGAAACTGGAGGAAAACAAGAGTCAGCAGTAGCCTCATACAAAACTTCCTGACTTTATATCTCACAGGACACTACCATACTGCTATTTCACATATACTGAAAAACTCTTCAAAAGGAAGCAATACATCATGATTTCCACATATTTTCTAAACTAAAAGATTCTATTTCCAGGCACAGGATGATAAACAGAAGGAACTATATAGACCCAAACTGACTTTGAAGTGTACTCAGTACATAACAGTGACAAGTTATGCAGCTGCCAAATTTATACTTTAAATAATCCCTTGTGCCATATTTCAGAGTTTAGCTATTTGAAACTCATGTAAAATTGTAATTTCATATAATTATGTCATTGTTAGAAACACTTTGCTAATGAATGGCAATGAAAATATGAATTACACAACCACACTGTTGTTCTCCTTTATATTACTATGCTCACAACTGCCAGAAATACATTATTTACAAGCGGAAGACTACTGATGCACTTTTTAATTTAGAAGTAAGTGTGTGGAATAAGGTTCCTAAGGCAACAACATTTCTCCACAAGCATAATTAGGCTCTATTGCTAAAATACTGCCATCACAAACAGCTCTCCAGAACCGTCTTCCCACATGTGCTGGGTTTTGTGCAACACAGAGCATGAAATAATTTTATCTTGTCATGCAAAGCTCAAGAATATGGGAAAAATGAGTACATCTATGGACAGATAAGCAAGGCTTAGATTCCTAATATAGACCACGCATTTACACTAGATAAAACAGAATGGATCCTACTTCCAGTGCAAATCTGAGTCAAAGGCATAAGAAATTATTATAGTTTGTGCATTTTTACTCTTTGGTTCCCTTCTTCACTGAGATTAATTACTCTCATAGGTGCAAGGCTAGACAATTAGGACCTGTATCTCTCTACCTACCATTTTCACCCATGAGAAAGGGATAATGATAACAATGTATTTTGTTTACATAGCTTGTACTGGCAAAACTCACTTAAAATTATTACTGGTAACGTACCGCAAAGTACAGGATCTTCATCTGATCTGTCATGGCAATCTGGCTGGGTATTACATAAGAAATGTGGACTTGTGCAGTTCCCATCGTTACACTGGAACTGACCAACAGGGCAGTATCGGTGCGGACAGGTAGGGGGCTCATCAGAGCCGTCTCGACAGTCCCTCTGTCCATCACATTTCCACCAGATAGGAATGCACCTACAAAAAGAAAATAATGTTTTCTTTGTTGAGGAGGTGTCTCTACAGATAAAACGAACAAACAAAAAACTCATCCTTTCATGGCATGAAACACAGTCTTGACTCAGTCTAATTTCTTGAAACTGCCAAGACACCTTGAATTTCATCTCTTCTGCTTCATATGTCACATGCTAACATATTATGCCAGAAGACTCTCTCTAGAAACAGATGCTACTGGCTCTAAAAGGTGTTCATAGTAAATTGATAAGGACTGAATTTTAATGTGTATTTGTGGTAACCACCTCTCAGCTTTTGAAATCAATCTTCATTTAGAATTTTGATCAGGTAACACATTAATAATTAACTTGTTTAGCACAAGAATTTCATAAGAGATCATCATTGTAACATGGCTTCAAAAAGTCATCCTACAAGAAGAACAGTCTCACAAGCTCTAGAGCGATACAGTGACAGCGTAGCAGTAGCAGCTCTTAGGCTACATTCTTCACCCCCCACTGCAGCTATCTCAGAGAAGGGGGTATGAAATGCATCCCCACACCTTTACAATGTTTTGTTTGTTTGTTTTCCTGGGACACTTCCAGACAGCATGTACTTGGAAGAAAGAGATGTGCTACAAAAGATGTGCAAATGGGAAAAGGTCCAGGCTGTGATTTTGACTGGAAATGGTTTCTGGGGTCTACACGTTTCCAGTAACCCAAACTTTGCTTTAGTAATGAAGTGTAATGGAGAAAAAAGGTGAAAAAAACATTTAAATTAGGAGTCTGTAGATATTTTTTCCTAAACAAAGTCTGTCTGGTCCCAGCTTTGTCTTTGCTAGGACATCACAGAATCACAGAGAAGGAATTACTGCTTTCATGCCCTTTTCAAAAGTCTAAACTGCGAAATGTATCTTTAAAGGGCATCAGAAAAAAGAAGATGAACAGCACTTACCTCTCAGTGTCTGCACAGAGGAACTGGGTGCTGGAGCACATTGGAAGGCAGTGTGCTGTACTGCCAAACTGTACAATCATGAAGTTATCGGGACATTCGCAGGAATAACCCTGACCACCAGCTTTTATGAGACACAGATGAGAACAACCACCATTGTTGGTGCCACAAGGATTATTAACTGGTAAAAAAAGAGAAAAACAAGTATTACCACACATTGCAGATCCCAGGACATAATGATCTCAATCTTCAATAGACTCCTTTCATATTGTATTGAAAACTTAAAGGTAGTAAGTTTAAAAACAAAACCTAGATAATTAGGCAGTCAGAGAGATAAATACATATGAATTCACACACATGAAATGTATACTACTGGTCTTGAATTTTAAGAAACTAATTTAAAATAATGCATTTCCAGTCTGATTCTATTTCAGCAGTTAATCAAGGAACATTTGCATGTGTAAAGCAGAGGACTACATTTATTCTGTGCATTTCATTTCCCTGAGCAAATGAGAAAGTGGAGTCCACTCAGGATCTTCTACATTAGTTTCCAGATAACAGCTGGCCCTCTAAATGCAAATACAATACCATTTTCTTACCAAAAGGTTGCCTGTACGGATGGTAAACATGGATGTCAAATGGCCTATGTGTGGTGTTCACAAGAACAGTCCTGCCTGATCCATCATATTTATTTCCCTTTTCAACAGTTCTTGTGTTCCAATCAGTCCAATATATTGTGTCTTCAAAAATTGTTATTGCAAATGGGTGAGGCAATGTCCCATCATATACGGTATGACGATGATGTCCATCCAGGTCAGAGTACCTAGATAAAGAAAAATGCACAAAACATTCAGATAAACGCTATACTATCTTCTCATCTTTATATGTTAATGTTAGATCTTTATTGATGACCAGGACCATATAACACTGGAATTGCAGTTTCTTTAGTCCTATGATAGAGCACTGTCCTCAGTAAATAAATTTTAAGGTATGCAGAGAAGTAAAACAGGTTATTCTAGGTAAAGAAATGTAATAGGGGAACATCCACTGACACGTGAAATCTTCCCATAGAAGTATATCAGCTAATCCAATGAAATTTTGCACACTTAATGTTTTACATTAAGTTATTTCTGTCACATGAGAGACTGGCTTGCCTGGATCATCCAGACTGATAATAACTGAACACTTAACAACACAACAGACCTCCTAAATCTTTACATTATATATGTCTTCCTGATTTAGAGCCTTCTCTGATAAGGTGTCTTTAAGAAGACTTTATATTTTTGTTATGATCTTGCAATATAGGGTTAAATCATGAAATACAAGTGAAATAAAGAGAGACAGAGAAATTAATACATATTTTAAACAGGATATTCTTAATACTTCAGCATAGAAAAGGCTGCCAGAAGAATGAAATGTGAAGAAAAAGAGAAGGATGAAAGTATAACCTAAATGCACAGATAAACATGAATATAAAGGATTTGTTTTGAAGTGATTCAATGCCTTCATGAGAACCAGTGTTACTTGTGGATTTCAAAACATCTTCAAGATGTAATTTTCCAGCAATAAACACTTAATAGATTTTTATCGATTAACAGGAAAAAGCTGTGTGCCAACAGGAAATTTCATACTGTATCTATGGACACCTCTGTAAAAGCTGAGGATAACATTACAGATAAGTTTTCAGACATCCTCTAGCACATAACTAGTTTAGATACCACAGCTGAAATCATACATATAGACAGAAGGGCATCAAAAGTACTGATTTTACATTCAATTCTGCCTTGGCTCAGGCAAGGTATAGATACAGGTAACTTGCATATTCCAGCACAGATTGTGACTTTTTTAACCTGAGTTCTTCAATAGTTTTTGGAACATTTCTAGCAGGACCTAGAATGCAAATATATGAACTGGGCTACTGTGGCATTCATTTCAACTACTGCTTCAGACTTCCTTACTCTGATTTAACTATAGCATCAGTGGATAGAATCGCGGTGCTTACAGCATTTACAAAGGCTACCACTGAAATCTGGTACGAGCAAATTATTCAGTTGCTTTATTCTTCTCTGTGTACGTACTCAATGTAATTTAGATGGGCATCTGCCCAGTAGAGCTTGTCGTTGGTGTAATCTATGGTGAGTCCATTGGGCCACTCTAACTTTGTAGAGATAATCACCATCTTCTCCTTCCCATCCATGCCTGCTCGTCCAATATAAGCTCGATCTGCCCAGTCTGTCCAGTAAACCTGTCTGTTCAAAGAAACATGCCTAATTAGTTTTATAGTAAAACATACGCTGAAGTAAATATTAGAAGCCAGATCTGAAAGACCACATTTCTTGCAAAAAAATTAAATCAGATACCGAGGAAGATAAGTGAAAGGTTAATGCATTTACTTGTTACATTAATCACTAGAGCAAACAAGTAGATGCATGGAAGCACAATCATCTTCAAAGAATGCAATCAGTACCACATTGTATATCAAGCTGTACAGGCACCTGTTAACCTTTTTTAGCCTTGCAATCAACATTGCCTTGTTCATATACAAGCAAATTCTACTTTCAATACCAGGCTGCCCAGCATATAAAGCTATGAAAAGCAAGCTGCTGTTTTTCCCAAGCTCCAGCTAAGATTTAATGTCACACAAATCAAAGAGTACGCAGCCAAAATTTATTTCAGATTTCCACAGACAGTGCAAAACTATGTAAAAGCAAAAGTACTTCTGCAATGTCATACCCGTATTTTGGATGAACAACAATTGCTCTGGGATGCTGAAAGCAGTAAGTGTTGTTGATATCCACACACCGATCCACTAGTTTTTTCTGGAATCTTCCATCAAGTTCAGAGACATAGAGGCAATCTTTGTAGGCATCCACCCAGTACAATTTTCTGAAATGTTTTAGAGTTAATTTACTTTCTTCATTTTACTTCATGTTGAATTTCACCTTTTTTTTTTTCCTTCTAGAAGCAATACCTCCACAATAAAGGAAGAATATACATAGTGTAGTAACATCTCTTCTATACCATGCTCCAGTTTGCCCTTCTTACTCCTCTGTAATTGTATCCACAATCACTGGTGCCAAATTCAAACTTGCAGTTGCCCAGTTGAGTAATAATATTCCATCTGCTAAAATTACTAAGCAATCTTTTCTTTTCCCTCCTCTCCTACCAACAACAGCTGAAGAGAAGCAGAAAAGCACACAGGCAGTATAATGGATTGTGACTGGAGCTGTAAAGTGTTCACCTTTTCCAGGCTGTCACATCTGCTCTAATCAAACACGTAAAACAGTTGACAGGTTCTCCTTTGAAAATTGCTAGCTATTACAGTTTGAAAGTCTAATTTAAATCTCATTTCAATTTTTTTTTTAACATTTGTTTTACATTGCCTAAGAATTATCTGCAACTGTAATCAAAGATAACATGCAAGCTGAAGCATTGATTTTTGAAAGCCTGCAACAAAATAAAGTGTTTATTTTGATTAATTAGAACTAAAGTAGGTTACTTTGAAATTGTCCGCAGTGCTTTTTCAGCTCCAGTGTGCACAGGATCACTCCAGAAACAGCCTAAGTGTCTGCCTATACCACTCTGATCAGTACTGCGGTACTCCCATGAGGTAGGAGAAATGAGAAGATAATCTTCCTCAGCCTGTAGCTCGTATCTCCCAGTCCTCACCCTGTACTGAAACCGCAGACCAACTCATCCACCACTGTATGATCTTTCAGCCCTTTTGTAGCACCTAAGCAAAAGCTGACTGAAAGCATATCTAATGGTAGCAGAATTACTTCAGCAACTATTAGTGAAGGAGCTCTTGGATCATTTTGGCTAAAATTAGTCTTTTCCTTCCACACCTCTCTATCAATCACAAAGCATTTGGGAGCACTGGTAACATAACAATCATTAGCTTCAGAGACAAAGCAGTGAAAAAACTAATTTGTGAATACATCAATAAAAATCACACTCTCATAAGTTTCAATTGTGACTTTCTGAATCACTCATTATTCTGAAGAGCTTTGAACTTTTCACACTGAGACCAATGAAGACAAAAAAAAAAAAGCAAAAACTGATGAAATACAGTCAAGAACACTGTCAGAGAGGGCACCAAATAACAGCAGTTTCTGTGGAAATAAATCAAGCTACTCTATGATACGTGCCAGGCAATTAAAAAATTACCACGATGCAAAGTGCTTTCCAATTTTGTCCTCATACTGCCTGCCTTTAGCAAATGATGTCAATGTATAGTTTGAGTGTCAGAAAATGATGTATTTTTCAAGAGAAAAAAAACCATGCTCTTCATTTCAGTATAGGAGCCTAAGTTCATTAATGCTTATTATTACTTCTTAACTGGAATCTAGTAATCTCTTATAGCATACTGTTCATGCAAAGAGTGAAGCTTCAAACCCTGACCTTCCTTCCTTTGCTAGTAACTGCAAATACAAGCAACTACTAGCCTAAGCTCAGAATCCCTACCCCCAGGAACATGGAATTTCCCAGCTGCCTGCTCAGCTCATCTGTTCATTGATAATTTCCTACCATGCTTCTCACGTGAGCCACATGCACTACGTTATTATTGATGAGAGATTAACTCTGATATAACCTTGGTAAAATAGATAGGAGACCAGTGAAACAAAAGAACCATGCAATGTGCTATAAGCCCATAAACTTTCCAGAGCAGCTGTATAATACTGCATCTGCAATCCAAATTAATTCAATGCTCTTCAGAGGTTTTTGTATGAAGAAGAATCTTAAAGCAAACTCCCTCCTATTTTCTTAGTAGCGCAGAAAGACAGAAAATGTGTTTTCTTACCTGCCAACCCAGTCAACAGCGATACCTTCCCCATTCGGCACATCATCACTTATCACAGCCTCCTTATTTGTTCCATTTAGGAACATCCGTTCAATGACCTTCCTCCCCACATCAATCCAGTACAACCTTTTTTCGACCCTGTCAAAGTCCAGTGCCACCACATTTCTCAGTCCTTGCAAAATGAGAGAGTAAGACTGGCCATCTGCTGTGAGATTTCTCAGATAGTAACGGTTGCTAAAAATAAGGTATGGGGAGATATTACTATTTTGTCGGCAACTTTTTCCATCAGGCTCCCGGATATAGCCTGGGGCACACTTACAGATGTAGGAGCCAGCTGTGTTCTCACAAATCTGGCTACATACTGATGGAGTTTCATTGCACTCATCAATATCATCACAAGTTCGTTTATCTGACATAAGTTTGTATCCAGGATGACAAGAACAGTAGAAACTTGTTTGGGTGTCCGTGCAGACATGATCACATCCACTGATTGAAGGGTCACTGCATTCATTTATACCTAATGAAGGAAAGGAAGCGCTACTCAAGCAATTGACTTACAGAGAAAATATTGCAGTGATTTTTCAATGTACTCTTCTTCCTATCTCTCTCTCCCTGCCTTCCCCTGAAAATGCTGAACAGAGATCTGGGCTGGCTGTACAATAAAAACTATTTCAACTCTTTTGAAGTCTGTCGCCAAACTCACTGAGTGCAAAAAAATACACAAACCAATGGTGGATTTTGGAAATGTAAGGGCAATAATGAAACAATTTATAATCTATATTTATAGTTCACATAATTAGCTAACTTTCATAGTTTGTCAAAACAATATATAATTGATGTGATTTGATTAAAAAAAAGATTAAATGTACACATTTCTCCACCACCACAGAATAGATATGATTGTAGATATGAAATTATCTTAAGATCATTTTTTTGTTGAATCTGCCAATGCATTTTAAATAGATTAAGACAGTCCAAATAAATCTAAACATACCACATCCTTTTTCATCACTATTATCTAAACATTCATCCAACCGATTGCAGACTTTAGCCATTTCAATGCAGTTTCCATTGTCACATTTAAAATGCTGGGGAGAGCACGTTGCTTCTGGTGTACTACAGAGGTGTTCCAGCTCATCAGACTCATCACCACAATCATTATCTCCATCACAGATGTAAGCCTTGGAAATGCAGCGTCCATTTTGACAAGTAAACTGGTGCTGCTGACATGGTTCATAGATGCAACCCCTTTCATCGCTGGCATCACCACAGTCATTACGTCTGTCACATCTGAAGAAGAATTAACACTTTTTTTCAAATACAAGACAGCTACCATCTTCAGTGCTAGATGCACTCTCTTGATTTCTAAAGACCGTCACACATTATTGCCTCCAGCAAAAGAGACTTTTAGAAAACAGGTGCATTACATAAAGTCTGACCCAGTGAGTCCTGATTGTATTCCCTGTATCCACTACAAGCTGAACAGAATCAGCTCACGAGAGGTACAGAAAAAGAAAATTAAATGCCAATGCTAAGCACTGGGAATATAACATGAAAGGCTCCCAAATCATTTTCAAGTAAAAATTAATGCATGGTAGATAAATGGTAGTTACAAACCTGTACGTGCTTCGGATGCATAAGCCATTATTACAAGTAAACTCATTCTCTGTGCAAGATCTTCGTGTGCAGTTCTGGTGTTCATCAAGTGCATCACTGCAGTCAGCATCACCGTCACAGACCCATGCCCGAGGAATGCACCTCCTGAGCGGGGGGCGATTGTTGGCACACGTGAACTCTGTAGCTGTGCAGCTGCGGTTTGCTAATAAAGATCACGTTCACCAGGTCAGCAAGTTGCACTCTGTATGTAAAACATTCCCCCCAAAACACAGTCTGGATAACAACACATCACCCGCAACAGGGCCACGCTCTTCTCCATGTGCAGAAATAGGTATCACTGAGCTTTCATATATGAAACTCATACTCATTTCCATCAGTTCTAAACTGGACATAGGTCTTCACTGAGGCTGACTAAGAGCCAAAACTCTTTCAAATTGCTTACCCAATGCTGGCACTTGAAGAACTCTGAATCTTGCTAGATGCTGAGTATAAGCTTTCTGCATGTCTGGCCAGATTTTCTGGCCGCTGCGCAGATATTAGGCTTAGGCTGCCTAGCTCCCACATTCTTCCAAGTATTCAGTACTCACACAGATGGAGAACCATTGAAATTAAATAGTGTAAGGACTGCAAGTGAATTCAGCTGTTGTTCAATCAAGGAGCAGGACCAGGTTTGCCTTTCTTCTCTTTTTTCATCACTAAATTGCCATGGGTTATTTTGCTCCTTTATTTGTAAAGAAATAATTCCCAAACCATGCGGATATAATACACAGAAGATGTAGCGTGTGATGATTAGGGAGTATCTCTGCTGAAGTTGCTGCCCAAATCATACAAACAATATCTCACTTGAAACTCAACAATTCAAAGAAGACTACTCACAAAATTGGAGCATTTTCTTTCTTTTTTAAAACCAATAACCTAATCTATTTTAATTCAACACAATGAAAATGAAGATACAGGAAGAACATACCTCATGCTCAAAGTGCACCTTTATAGACAGAAAAAATGGCAAGGTCTTTGTTTTTTCATTTCAGGTTTTTTGTGTGTCTTTTGTGGGTTGTTTTTTTTTTAAATGCAGAATGCCTGTCAAAGAAAGTAATACTAGACACCTACCACAACTGTGTCTTTGATCCTCATCACTCATATCCCCACAGTCATTATCACCATCACAGATCCATGTTGCTGGGATACATCTGCCATCATCACATCTGAATTGGTCACTTGAACAAGTCCGCACATGAGGCTCTTAAAAATGAAGAGAATCACTTTGCTTGTTAAAGTAACCTGCACTGCTACAATAATCTACCGAGAAAGGTGTTTTAGGGAGAATCCTATGACTGTGAAATTTCAAATGTAAAGTAAAAGCTTAAGTAGAAGAGATGTGCTGCTAAGAGAACAGAGTCCTCCCCCTCCGGTCAATTATATTGGCAATTTCTACAAATACTGTACTGTTTGGATTATCAGACTGCTGATCTTGTAATATCTCAAAAGTACCCTGCTTCAGAAACCTGAGACCAGAAGACTAAAATGTGAAAAGAGCATTAAATACAATATGAATACAGCGGTCAGCACATAATGACCCTGTTTTCTTTTACGTTACTTATGTAATGAGGATCTGAAGTTGGCATAAGATGCAAGACATTTTCTCAAGCTGGAGGTGCAGCTCTAGAAATGTGCAAAGGGAGTTACTAGCCCTACTTAAATCATAGAGGCTGTGTGTTATGCCACCCTTCACAGTGACAGTAATGACTGTGTTGTCATTAATTCTCAGATGCTTCAAGTCAGTCCCTCTTTCTTCTTAGAGATTAGTCTACTTCTTTTCACCTTCTTTCCTCCTCCCCATGCTTACTACCATCAGTTTCTACCATCAGCATGTAAGAAGTATTTGCCTATTGCAGTTCTATGATACTCTTCTGCATACTAGTCAGAAACATTCCTCCACATCCCATGTTCCTTTTTTTCCCAAATGGAATACTGTGCACATACTTCCTGTACAGCAAGATATCTGGTCTCACATCCAAAACAGTGACATGAAAAAATACTTGCTAACTCTCATCACTTGATTCACCACCACCAGAGTCTTAAAAAGAGAGAGGAGGAATCAATTTTGGCAATTAAAAGTCTTCATATTCCACACACAGCATGAAGTACGTTTACTGACTGATTACTCAGTGACTCAGATTATTTAGAGTCAGTAAATAAACTTCAAAAGATACCTATTAGCCACTTAGTCTGGATTCAACCTGTTGCCTATAAGAGGAACTACAGCTCTTTCCATAAACCATCTTATCTTCTGGTATGTATCTTCTGAATGTACACTTACCACAAGAGGCAGGTTCATCAGAGCCATCAGCACAGTCTACTCCTTGATCACAGTACCAATGAGCAGGAATACAGCGTCCCGACGTACAACGAAACTCATTGTTTGTGCAAGTCATTGAGACTGGAAGAAAAACAACAACAACAAAAAACTATGCAAGACTTCTTTCTTCCTCTTACCTTTTCAACTCATTTTAAGTTGTTTTCAACTCTGTGTTATGCAAAAGCGTAAGAATATGCTAGGAAAGATGTCTTTTAGTAGCCTGTCTGCAAACAGCTATTCGTACAATCTAGTTTGAACTTCATATGCAAAACATGGATTTAATTCTCTTCTTACATACACATATCACCTAATAAATAGAATTTGTTCTGCAAGTAGTATTGCACACAACAACTGTAAGTGTTTTATATTTATACTTGAGCTTTGTGCACAAGAAAATGAGCACAGTCCAATGTACTAATTTCTTCAGCACCCAAAGTAGGTAGTAGGAGACTACATGTGGTAGTCTGCTAATTTCTTCAGTAGTTACTGATACTATTCTGTACCCCCTGATAATTTCAAGATACCAAAAAGGACCTAGTTTAACCTTTAAACAAGGTTATTTATGTGCATTAATACTAGAAATCAAAGGCAATTAATATATTGCTCATTACTATCTTCAGGCTTCCTTTGTCTTCTATTCTCCCTAGCTCTATCTCTTTTTTGCCCTTCACCTCTTCTCAATTTTAGAATTTAGTAGGGATAGAACAAAAGAGCAGAAGGGAAGAAGTAAACCTTTCATGAGCAGTACAGGGGTCATTATGTCTACACATTGTTTTGACATGTAGAGGTCCATGCATAAAAGTGGCTATCTTTTGAGTAGAAAAACTGTGGCATGGGTAATTTGAGGCACATAACTTTAGGGAAACTAGACAAAGCAAACATAATCCACTCAAACAATATTAAAAATAAATCACTGTCTGAAATATCCACTGTATTTTTTGAACAAGAAAAGTACTACCTACTACCTAATGCATACATCCAGCAAAAATATGCTGTTTTGTAATTGAAATTGATTAAAAGCTACACACTTCTCTATGAAAGTTGGAATCAGCAATGAACTGTGAATCCTGAATATGTTAAGACATAAATAACTGCATGAAAAAGCTAAAAGAAATTACATTAAAAGTACATATAATTTCACTTGATTAGAATGAAAACATTCTAATAATAAAGTTCTGGAAAAAAGCCAATTCACTGTAAAACTAAAAGTGCCAGTTCTGTAAATAAATAAATAAATAAATAAATGATACAGAGCAGAATATTGCAAAAGAAATGATCCCTCAAAAACTGTATGAAAGTGTGCAAGAAAGTCTAATAAAATTTTAAGGAAGTTAGATGAACAAGAGTGAATAATACAACACTTACATCTTTTATCTCTTCAGTACTACAAAAGAGTAGATTTTGTAGTTGTGGTTCCAACAAAGGTAAGGAGCACTGGAATAAATTACTGAAGTGCAAGGAGGTTAAAAGCCCTATCAGCTTACCACAGTGAGTAGGGCTCTCATCACTCATATCTCCACAGTCATTGTCACCATCACACAAGTATGTTCGAGGAATGCAGATGTTTGTGCTTTGACATTTGGTAAAACCAGACTGGCAAGTGCGCTCCGCTTTAAAGAGACGGCAAAAACATCTCATTGATACATACATACATAACACTGTTTTTTGTTTGTTTGTTTGTTTTTTTAATAGACTGATCTGGGACCAATCCAGAGTGGACTGATCTGATCAATCCAGATTGCATTTTGTCACATATTTTTCAGATATAAGATTGTCAGTGATTCATTATCACTTTCACCCAGAAGTGGCCAAAAGTCTTTGGAGAAGCTGAAATAGTTTTAGAAATTCCCAGAGCTGAGACAGCTGTAGATATACTCCACCCACTCAAAACAATACTAAATGAGAAGCAAAGTAATATATGCTATACATATTCACTGCCATCTTCCTCTTCAATAGAGGATAAAAACAGCTTTCCTAGGAAAATTCAAAAGAAATGTGTAAATAACACAAGCCATTTTCCTCTCATTTCAGCTCAAATGCTAAAGTGCACTCATACCTCTCGTTCTATATGGAAATGATGAGGCCACTGCTTTTATTGGGAAAAGTGGCATCAAAAACATGATCAAATAAATACATGCTAATACTCAGAGGTGAGGGAATGTAAACTGACAAGCATTCACACTGTAATGCTTGCATTTGCAACCAGCTGGTACTGTGTGAATCACCACATCAACTACAAATGACTAATAGACTGGGAATTTCAAATGTACAGATTTCACGTGGAACTAAAAAAATAAGTCACAAGCAATACATTTCAAGAAAACAGTGTTAAAACAATCTTTTTTTTTCTAGTTTTTAAATCAACATACTTCTCTAACATAATCTAACAATCTTACTGCAAAAAAGCAAGATTAGTTTGATTAACTGCATTAGGAGTTAATACTGAGCTGATCACAACTGGTATTTTATGGAAAACAAATAAAACTGGTAACTTTTTGAAAAGTATTTTAAAAAGAATAAATATAAATCATGCTTGTATAAGAGTCACATATTCATTCCAAATGATTAAATCCTGTATACTTGACATAGCATGCTGCAAAGCATACAGCAAAAATCTGCTGCCAAATTCCACGTCAATTCTGCATAAATGTAAGTCCTGCATCCAATTTATCTCAAATAATCTTTTTCAAGTCTATGGGATTACTCACAATAGCTAACATTAAGCACTCTAATAGTATTTGCTAGGTCAAGGCAGATTAAAGCAATAGTTATTAAGAAAGATCTCAGGGTACTCAAGAATATCTTTCAAGGATCAGTTTGCTTCAAAATAACACAAACCAGCATCTGTAATGTAAATATAAAAACCTTTTGTCCTTTCTGCTGCCTTTGTCATAATTCTTCACACTCAAAGAGATTTGCCTCTTCTTTGGTCTAAAGAGTCAGACTCAAATATGCACTTAGTAATTTGGAAGGACTTACGGCAATTTCTCTCATCTGATGTGCCATTATCGTAACAATTATTTACTCCATTGCAGACGTACTGAAGAGATATACATCTTCCATTATTGCAAGTAAATTCTGTGTGGGAGTCACAAGTTCGGAATAAGCAGCCAGCCTCATCACTATTGTCTCCACAGTCGTTGTAGTGATCACAGCGGTAATGATAGGGCACACATCGCCCATTACCACAGGTAAAAGCTGTTGGCTGACAAGTATGGAAAGCTGAACCAATAAAAAATAATTTTAAAAAATTAATGAAGAATATAGTACATGGATAAAACACAATCTAAGTTCTCTGACAAAGTAGCAAGTCAAAACAAGTTTTACCTGCCAGAGCAAAGACAGCTGCAAAACGTACTGCATGAAAAGTAAAATACATATTTGAATTAAACAAAGGAGAAATTGCGTATATGTGATGTAAAGTTAGTACTACAGCACTTCTGGATTCTAGAGCAAATTAGCTGCCATTCAGACCTAATAATGCACAACAAAGTCTATAAGCAAGCAAGCAACAGATCACTTCCAAACTACAGCTAGAAAATCCATGATCATACAGCCATATAAGCAATAGAAACCACCACAGCCAGGTCAGAAGTTGCATCACTCTCACATGCAGTTATTTTAAATGCTTACCACACACACTCTCCAACTCATCACTGCCATCACCACAGTCATTGTCGTTGTCACATTTCCATCGCTCTGAGATGCAGTGTCCATTCAGGCAGGTGAAGAAACCAGTGTCACACCTGGTACCATTATCCACGATGCAGTGCTTGTTATTATTGGCTAAATACCAGCGACCTTCAGATGGACACTGACATTCCGCACCAGTTGGACCTACATTCATATTTGACAATTAATACTGATGTTTTAGAAAGGATTTTGCTAAAGCTGTTCACAGCCCTAAATGCAATTAAATCCTTGTAACTACCTGCTTAGATAAAAATGTGGCTACTTAGCCAGATTCTTATCTCAGTTAAGCATATTCAAACCCACTGAAACCCAAGAGAGTTCCTTGTTCTCTCAGAAACTGAGTTCTCTCAGAAACTAAGATCAGAACTTGGAACACCTTAACTGCTTGCTGTCCAAATAATATTTCTGTGGCTGAAAATGGTCTCTGATGCTTTATAATATCAGAGCTACACCAGCTGAGGCTCTGTCCCTCAAAATGTGATAAAAAGTATCTATTCAGTATATGTTGTATCAGTATATATTATTAAGGTATCAATGTATATTAAAAGTACATACCAGTTAATATCATAAATACCTATATTATTGAGGTGTGCTGCTGAGCTTATTTCACATCCCGCCTCAGAGGAAATAGAAGTTAAAATCTTAGAAAAAAATGTTTTGGTTTAAATTAGGGAAACACATGACTTTTAGTTGTGGAGATTCTCAACAAAGATCGTCAAGTATGTTGGCAAAGTATCATGACCCTGAATGGCAATCTTCTTGATTGCATTATATAAATTAAAAAAGTTATTAAACATTTAGAAATACTAAGGAGTATTTCAGATGTCTCCATGTGACTTAAACTTGTTGTGTTATGATTTCTAATATATACAATGCTAACAGCTTACAGTCATTAAGCATAGTTGCTTACCTGGTGCACAAATGTGACTGCAACCACCATTGAACTGGTTACAAGGGTTGGTACACTGCTGCTGCTTACTTTTTGCCCAGACGTGAATATCCATTGGCCTTTGTGGAAGATTCATGATCATTACAATTTGATCTGAACCATCATATTTATTAGCTCGGTAAATGCTTCGTGTGTTCCAATCTGTCCAATATATGTGCTGATCAAACAACGTCATTGCAAATGGATGCAGAGCAGTACTAACAATTACCTCACGGTTTGTACCAGTTAGAGTGCATCGCTCAATTTTTTGCCTAAAATAATAAAGAAATAATGACATCTTAGAGGAAGTATTTCAACTTAGATACAAAGCCATGCCCTTATTAGTCCCGTGACTATTACTCTTCATTTCAGTGATGTGCACCAAACAAAGTTAAGAACACAAACACTGTTTTAGAGAAGGGATGACACCTTTGGGAGAATAGCATAAACAAAATGAGAATAAGCAGGAGGAAAAATGAAGGAGTTATGGCTAAACGTCTGGCCTGTGTGTCCTCTTGATGCACTAAGATCTAATGAGCACTGCCATTCTTTGAACACCTGGTCCTCATCTTACCCCATGTGCCTCTGAATAGAGGTACAGGACTTGTTTAAGAAAAGGAGGACTCATCTCCCCTGCACTTGAAAGTGAGATTATAGAAGACTTGACATTGTTTAACTGCCTGCTACACTACCTCCATTAACTAGAATTCAAAAGAGAAAAGAGGATGTCTCATCTGATATTCTGCATCTGTAACAGGATTCTTAGAATAGAGGGTCCCATTACAGGTTCCCTACACACAGATGAATCCATGTAAGGATGCCTTCCTTTCAGAAAAATCCCACAGACGCAGAGACCATAAGAGTCATTATGTTACAGACATCTTTCTGTCACAGCAGCAGAGACATCTGCAAAAGAACTGCTTTTTGGAAAGAACCAGATGAGGAAAGTCTGATTGCTGCAGTGATTTCTCAGAGAACATGCATGAATTTGAACAGATGGAAATGAAATTTTTAAAAGCTTTCCTGCTGGTGGCAGAAATTCTGGTGGTCCACACTGAAGGGTAGGGATCTGTCTGGTTGGAAAAGTGAGAACCTGATGCCAAATTCTACACATGACAGCCATTAACCATGAGCAATGAATATAAAATGTGCACTGATATCATACGTGCAGAAGAAGATGCTTATAAAAGTAATGAGTTGAAAGTAAGATGAGTGCAATAAAGCACTGGGCTAAATCTGCCTTGTGACATCACAAAACTTCTTGCTGTAGAGTAGTTCCACATCAATATCAAAAAATGATATTTTGTTGCTATAAAGTATTTCTTATAATTTCTACAATACAAATCATTGGATTTAATTTAAATGTTGAAAACAGTAAAAAAAAAGCAGGAAAAATACATAATAGACTTATTCAAATTAACCTAATGTGAATCAACAGCTGTGTTATCAATACGTACAGATTTGCATCAGCCCAGTATAGCTGCTGTTCTTCATAGTCCAAGGTAAGCCCATTTGGCCATACCAGATTGGTGCTTACAATAGGTGTTCTGAAATTTCCTCCAAGTGTGGCTCTTTCTATCTTTGCATTGGAGCTCCAGTCAGTCCAGTACATGTACCTGTCAGTAACATGATTGAAAAGTTACATTTTCAGCAAAGAAAGCTCACAAAGCTCTTAACCGCCCTAGGATATCTCCACTCTGCTGTCGCCAATTGAACTGTGGAGTGCAAACCTAAGGGAAAAAAGAACTAATTCCTCTATTTCATCTCACATTTACAAAGAAATCTTCTAGCAGGGATCATTGGGATCCACTGGAGTGAACTTCAGAGAAGTTCTTCCACAGCTCCTGTGAGAATCTAGTGAAATCAAATATTCTATTTCTAATCTTTCTTCATTTGACACACAGTATAACACTGCCCCTAACTCCTAAGAACCAAAAATTCTTCTGAGACACTCACAAAGCACAAGATCAGTAAGAAAGAACTTAAATATATTTGACTTTTTATATACAACTTTTAGATAGATTGGTAGATAGATTGGTAGCACCACCTGATTATCAGGACATAATATTCTTGAAGAAATTTTGTTTCAACAAGTACCCCTTGTTTCTCTGCCTTACACAGTGAATGGAGGATGACAAGTTGCTTGAAAAACAGCTGCTTCAAAAAACCATTCTCATTTACCACACAGTATCTAGCTCCTAACCTCACTTAGTGGAGCTTCATTCACTACATACTCACAAGTGTTTTAAAGAAAAAAAAAAAATCAATGAAAAAAATTAAAATTTCCAGGGCTGAGATCAGCCTGAAAATTTAAATATCTACATTTAGGGCAATTCCGCATGGCTGAAAACTAGGGCTTAGAATTCCAATATCTAGCAATCTTCATGTAAGTCCAAACTACAGTTTCACTTGCAATAAAGATAAGGCATACAGAGTACAACACATACCCTCTGCAGGGATCTAATACTACAGCTCTCGGTCGCGGAACCCGGGCAATCACAGTGCGGTTAGAGCCATCCACAGCCATTGAGCTGATAGTCTGATTGAGGTAGTCACTGTAGTAAACTCTGTTGTTGATCCAGTCAAAGGCTATGCCATCTGGAGTTCCCAGGTCTTAGACATATGCAAATACACAAACAGAACAGTTGAGTACAGCATTCTGAGATCTTGCAATACCTCATCTCTTATAATACATCAACAATAAGATTTTCTTGAAATAAAATTGATGTCAATGCAAATCTGACCTTTTAAAAATCTAAATAACTAATAATTCAGACTTTAGTAGTCCTGTGCATACAGTAAGGTTGCAAATAGCTAAAGAAGTAACAGGAATCAGCCCTCACTCCCATCCTGTAAGTTCAGAGAACATCAAGGCAGGCAGAGACAGATAAAGAATAAGCATTGTTTTGTCCTTATTTTGTACTTACGCTATAGGAGAACCAAGACATTATAACAGATTGTGTCACAGAAGAGAGGACAGCAATAGCAAAGAGTTGAAGATGTAAAACCTTGTAGAAAGTGCAAGTTCTATACAACCCCTAACAGCAAGGTATGCTGACATAAGGATCTAAGCTGTCCATCAGTCCAATGTAAACAGTTTAACCCAACAAGCACTAGGAATAATTATTGGCTTTCTCAAAAGGCAGCCTCAGTCATCTCATTCTCTCTCTGAACTCTGCCTCATCGCACTTCCGGCTCACTACATGCCCTCCCTTGACCCAGACTACAACCTTGCTTCCTTCATCTCACTTGTGCTGAAGATCTACCACAGTGTTGTTTGATTGGGAGCAAAGAGCAAGTCAGAGGAAAAACTGGAGATTGTCAAGAACCATAATAATTTAAAATTTTTAAACAAAAAAACACTATAATAGCTATTATTATTACAGGTATTAAACATGTGTAGTTTGTCTTTTTATACCGATAACATTATAGTATTCTTCTGAGTCTCTACTGTACTTCCTGCAATCTCAAAACTACTGAAAGCATATAACAATATTTAACCAGTTTTATAATTTCTTGCCAAGATACAAAAAGGTTATCAGAAGAGGAAAACACTGAGAAGAAGAGACAAAATGAGCATTTTATCAGTTACCTTAAATAATCAGTCTACCTCGATCGTAAACATAAAAATACCAGTTGAGCTAATGCTAAGTGCTGCAGTCCTTGTTTTGCAGTATCTGATTATTCTGAATCACAATTCAATTCACTTACCAGACGCAACTACTATTGGAGTGCCAATTCCTGAGTAAATACTAATATAACTGATTCTTCCAGCTCTTGAAGGATAACTTTGTGTAAAATATATTCGGTTGTTTATGCTGTCAAAATCCAGGGCCACTGCAGTTCTTAACACATTGACTGCACGGAAGGGAGGACTGTGATTTTCAGGATCCAGGTGAATACTTCTGAGGGCATTCTCAAGGGCAAAAATCAAGTAATCATCTGTTGAAATGGTACATCTCTTGCCATCACTGTCCAGTGTGCCAAAGGCACAACCACACTGTGGTGTTTGCACATCAGGCAGGGCAAAACACAGATGGAAACAGCCTCCGTTATTGTTCAAACAAGGATTGTTGTTTACATCAAGGGGTGAACGTGACTGAAAATGACTGTTGTAAATGGTAACATCCCTTAGCCAATTAATGTTGTCTCGTATTACTGTTGGTTGATCAGTATTGCCTGGCTCCTTGCTGGCTTGAAACACCTTTTTCAGATTCCGATCCACCCAGATCATTGAATTCCCAAAAATAGTGATACCATATGGAGTTGGATAGCGACTGCCATAACGCACAATTTCAACATCACCACCATCAGGCTGAATTCTTGCAATCATGTCTAAGGAATCATCTACCCAGTAAACGTAGCCATTGCTGTGATCTATGGCCAACCCACGAGGTGTGACAATGCCCTCAGATACCAGAACTGTTCTGTTGGTGCAGTCCAGAAATGAACGTTCAATCTTCGGATTTTGCCCATAATCTGCCCAGAACAAATACCTGTTTTTTGGATCTACTACTATGTGCCTTGGCATATCGATGGTAGTTTTAAGCAGAACACGGCGATAAGTTGTGTTTAAACGTAAAACTTCTATAAAAGTCTCTGTCAGGAATGCATTTGTAAAATAAAGATTTCCTGCATTTAGAACAAATGGAAAAAAAGGAGAGTGACAAAAGTTAATACATAGCATCACCACCTGAGAAACATGACCTGATAAAATACTAAACTATAAAATGAATATCCATAAGCATCTTAGAAGCTAAGAGCTCAAAGTATGCAGCTCCACTTTGAGGAAGTAAAATAAGAGATGATCAAAATTAAAATAATGGATTAATTTCTACATCCTTACTGATTTCCATAGAGACTCTCTGCCCAATGACGAAAACTGCATTAACCACGGTTGTACTTTATTTTTTTCAGTTTAAAATATTTGTTGTTATTATACAGAAGCTTTTGGCTTGCACATCCACGCTCTTAACTCTTTACCTTTTACAACATAAAACTACGAATTTTGTGTTGTAGCACAGCACTGAATACAGTAACTACAAAGTGCATATAGTAGATGATTCTTCTAAAATCTGTCCCAACTAGTCTATCAATCTCCAGAAGAACTTTTGAAAAACATATATATATATACTATGCATAATACTGAACAAATACTAGCTACTTTAATGCATAAAGAATAACAGTCTCCTAAATTCCACTATGCTTACCTGCTACCCAGTCAATTGCAATGCCACGGATTCCATTTCGTCCTATTCCATTTGTAACAACATTTCTAAAATAAGAACCATCAGGTTTAATTTTACGTATTGCATTCTGGGAAGAAACTGTGCTACTGTAGTCGCACCAGTAAATGAAACCAGAAGGCATGTGAACATCCACATGAAGCACATTCCGTCCTGAAAAGTAGAAATTAATCATCTTTAATATAAACAAAGGTACTCAAAACATGGCATGCAGGCAAGAAATGCCAAAATATTAGATATTATTAGATCTCATCTTACTATAACTGTCACGTACCTCTTCCTGCTAGTGGTACCATGGCTTCAGAATGATCAGATGTCTCTAAACTAAATCCTTTAATTGCAGAAAGCATAGAAACAATTACAAATGAATTGTATGGAGAACAGGTTCTGTTATCAGGATTTAGCTGAAAGCCAGTAGCACATGCACAGGAGAATAATCCACCAGGTACAGGTAAGCAAAGATGTTGGCAAACTCCTATATTATTACTGCAGCCATTTGAGGAACCAGCAGAATCTGTGAAAGGACGATGTGGAAACACAGAAATCTGAACTGTATCATCATAGACTTCAGCAGATGTACAACCAAATTCATATATTCACACAGCATTAACAATCAGCTGGCAAAAAATATTTTAATTACCATTTAAGCATTATGTGTCAGTAATCTATTTGTTGGTTTCTTCTCATTTAAGATCAATGGATCAAAGAATCAGACAAAAAACATACATAAATTTAAAGCTAAAGTAACAGTCCTTTATGTAGTTAATTTTACATTAATGATATTATAGTAAAATGTTTCATGCCAGTAAGTGCCTTAACAGGACAGAAGAACAACTCTGGGTAAAACCAGGTAAATGCTTCTGGCACATCAATTTGTTCTTAAGGAGCATGTATTCTGTCTCTAATGGAAGTTTGAGTTTTCACAAGTTGGAAATCTTGAAATAGTTCTTCAGCAAATACTCACTATCTCTATAATACACTCGTAGGCACTTCAGTCTTGGGACGTTGTCTCTCAGTACTACTTTGTTTGCTCCAGTAAACTTGTCAACTCGTTCAATAACTTCATAATCTCGATCAGTATAGTATAGAAAGGTATCATACACTGCAATTCCCCATGGATGAGAAAGATGAACGACGAGAGTCACACGATTTGTACCATCCACATTGCCTTTCTCAATCTAAGAAATCAATTTAAAGCTCAATATTACACCTCTTATAATAATTTAAGTTCAATGTTACAAAATCCAACGTACGCTACTAAATGGACACAATCTACCTATCACAGAGAGAAAGAAAAGGTTAGCAGGATGCTAATAGAGATTTGCTTCCTCATTCATCATTTATTTTTAAATGTAATCCATAACTGTTATTCAGATTTTGCTGAAGTAACTGAATTAAGTCTTGGGAATCACAAACACACAAATAAACAGGTAACACCAACTATTACAAAAGTATCACTTACCACTCCTGTGCTTGTGACAGCCCAGTACAACTTCTGTTCTTTAATATCAATGGTAATGAACTCTACATGATCAAGGTTGCCAGTGAAGAGGGTTTGAATACCTGACCCATCCATGTTTGCACTGGCAACCTTTGCTGGAACTCCACTGTCAGTTCCCTGGTCTGTCCAATACAGCTTCCTGTAACACAGGAACACATTATCACATCTATTAGCAAAGCTGGTGATGGAAATCAATGGCGCATAGACAATAAAGCATATGCTTAAACCCATCTCCTTCCTATGCCAAATACTTTGGCACATGATGAATACAAATCACTTAGAACTGAACCTCAATGAAGAAAAGAGATCTTGTTTTGGAAGAACAATGCTTGTTAAACCATTTTTAGAAATCCATATACTCTTTCCTGTATCATCTACCATATGTCAGGAGGCAGGCTCAGAAGATTGTTGGGAGTATAACAAGAAGGTAGGAGAATAATAATTCTGTTCCACAGATGGTTGCAGTTTCAACAGTAAATTTGGTTCCAATTTAGAATTAAAACTGCAAGTTCAAAAACTGGCTCTGAGGAATGTGTGCACTGCTCTGGCCCCAGTTGCTGAAGAACAGCTTAAAAGTGCATAGTGCATTTTTGTACCAGGGACAGAGCACTAAAGTCATGTTCAGTATTGTGCTGTTTAGTATCTGACATTTCTCCCATATAGTGTTATTATCAATAAGCGTAAGAACAGAAATCACAAGATATTAATAATTGATAATTCTCTTTATTCTGGGTCCCCATTTTACGGAGTTTTAGTAGTTTTTTTTTTTTTTATGTTTTTAATACAGTGATTCTGAGATCTTTTTTAATTAAAAAGGTGAAGTATATGGTAAATTAAGGAGAACGGACACCCATCCAACAATTTATGTAGTCATGCAATTATTTTCTAGGCCTTTGAAAGAATAAATTAAAAAAAAAAAACCCTATATCAAATCCAGGATTGAATCTAAAGACCTTAAACTTTAAGAAAAATGTAGAACACATATTCAAGTGCAAATACAACTGCAATTTTAGGAATTTACCCCCTTGCTGGATCAACTGTCAAACCAATCGGCGTGCCAGCTCCCAGAGAGGTACCATCATTGGTAATCAGAGTTTTCCTGTACATTACTTCACCATGCAGCTTCAGGACCTATGCAAACATTGAACTCATCAAAGCATGTAATAAAGAACTTAGGATAGATCAAAGGAATCAAAGGAAGTCTAAATCCATCAAGAGTTGTAATTGCAGGAAACTTGTTCAAACACTATGAAGAAAAAGCAAGTTGCTTGGTACTCTAATATTCTTTCTTCTCCCACATGCACCCCATGAAGAAGCCCAGAACCTGCCCATGTTAATACTAAAGTATCCAAGGTAAAAATAAAAAATAGTAACAAAAAATAGCTATTCTTTCAGCTTCCATAATGTATCGATGTTGAGTATTATGGCTGAAGGCACTGAAGAAATGCCAATTTTATACCTACTACCTTGTATCTGTTTAAATTAGGTAAGTTTTAAATTAAAACTACATATTTACATTTTAGGACAAGGAAATTCATGACAACTTATTCACACTTACTGCTATATTACATTGTGCTTACCCTTTATTTCCCTACAGTAAATGGCATTTTTATTTTTCCCATGCTATCAGACTGCTTGCCTCCAGTAAGATACAGAATAGGACACCAGAGCACTGGGTACCAGATCTTACTGCATTCCATGGCCATATTCCTTTACAGTCAGAAGAAATGCAGCAGGATCTTTGATTTTAAGTGAAAATAATAATGGAAGTAGTAGTAACTACTGTGTTAGGGAAGTTTGTGTGTGAAACACCAGGAATCTACAGACCTGAAGAAAAAAAGATCCATGCACAAATAAAGTTCCCAGAATACACTTTTAAAATCTTTTAACTCTGCACAAACTTAGGTTTGTTTCTTCAAGTGTGCAAATCACTTTTCTTCATACTATTTATATGCTTTAGAAAAAATAAATCTAATTTCTGATTTTCACTAAAAAATAGTTCTAATTTCAAGCTGTATACGTAGCAGCAGAATACCTAGGTTCTCAGTCTTCACAGTTGTTCTTAAATTTTACCTCAATTGACTGTGTTCCTGGGTTACTGTAATAAAGGTTTGCAGATATCCAGTCCAATGCTAGGCCAATAGGAGCACCAATAACAGCTGCTGGAGCAAAAACTGTCCTGTTAGATCCATCTGACCTCACTCTGTGAATTTCACCCTTGGAAAAATAACGTAAGTGTAAACATCCAGAGCAGCTTCATCAAAAACAAACAAACAAAAGAAAACCTGATTTATTCCAACCATGTGAGCATATACTTTATATTGCAATCTTTTCTTAGAAAAATGAATATTTAGCAGTAGTATTTTTATATGCTCAATTCATAAGCATGGTAAAAAAAATTACTGTAAATTGTAACCATATGGTATAAAGAGGCATTATAGTTCATTAACCAAAGTGATTCACAGAAATAAAATGGCTATATAACATGAGCCTGAACTGTCTATTTTTAAGCTATACATAGGCACACTACTGTAATTTGTACTTTATTCTCAAAAAATTTTTACCAGGATACCTCAATTAGCCAGCTTGAATAAAGCTCAAATTTAGTAAAGGAAAATAGTGTTCTCTATAAGCATAAATACAGAAGAACCTAAGTTCTAACAAACTGTAATGGAAGAATCAAAATTCAGATTAACCCTGCAGTTTTCACAGAATGATCTCTGAAACAAATTCTCACTTGCAGGCTCAATAGCATTAGCTGCATGATGTTAAAGCATGATACAAAAACAGAGAGACAAGCTACACTGAGATCTGAAGTGGTTACAGTAGCTGTCCATCTGAGTTTTCTTCCAGTAGCTTCAGTTTTACAGGAGTTCTGCAGAACAATTGCTTTAGAAAAATCACCCGGGAATCATTAGGTCCATATATAGTATTAATTGCTTTGTTAATATACCATCTAACAGAATTACCTCAGAGCAGAATTGAAAATGGCATTTCAGAAAGGGAAATGATGTCAAGAATGATGTCAAGACCAAATTCACTGCTCACTGAAATAAGTGTACTTGCTTAGACACCAGCATAGTGCCATTGGCTGAAATCTAACAAAACTGTGCTATTTGACAATTAACCTGTACTTGAATCCTTAGGCCCACAGAAAAATTAGCAGTGAAGGATCATTTTCTGTACTGTTTTAAATCCTACTTTGAAAGTCTAATGAATGCTGGATATTTATAATTTCTTCTAGCCAGTGTATGGTATCGCAAGTACTTCACTTCGAAGACCACTATGATTTCTTCTGCCTATCACTGGCATTTGCTTTTAAATAACCTATATAACATGATAGCTGAAGATAAAAATATTCTGGACGTGTTTCTCAGATAGATGTGAGGACCCTGATAGTGAGTTCTCTGTTTCCTGCTTCAGACAAGGTGAACAAGAGGATGGATGTTTTCTTGAGATCTAACTAAAGCTTCAATTGTTGTCAAAACTGGGAATGAAATTACAGCTACAAACTATGTAGGTGTAGACAAACTCATAAGAAAAGCCAAACATGCAATGGATGGAAGCAGAAGCAAGTTGTTATGAAAGATGCCTTGTGATAATGGACAAGGAAACAAAGTAGGCAAATATGCTTCTGCTATTATAAACAGAAGGAGTATCTTATTCACAGAGAAATTCACAACTGATACAGATGCCTCAGCTCAGCAGGTGAGCAATGGCAGCTTGGGACCTGCAGGTCATGTGCAGAGGTAGGGGTCACAGCCCATAGTCATTCATCTGTCAGGCTGAAGCTGAAGATCTAACTAAAATACAGTGCTTATCTGCACTCAGCCTGCCATGGCTCCTGGCATTTCACTTGCCAGCTGTGTTAATGGATACATCAGCCCATGACCACCTACTAAACTGTTTGACCTCCTGTAAATGTCAGCTGTATCTATCTGCTGGCTGAGATGTGTCAAGAATATTTTTTCAGACTGCACGGAGGATCAAATAGATTCCCGAGAATTTATCAACTGCTTTTAAGTTTCCAAGAGTGAAGAGACATATCACTGAATCGTAAGTTTCCTACCAGATCCATCTCCCAGGCTTCCACAGAGTAATTAAAGATACTTATTCAAACAATTATAATGATCTATTAAAAATTATTCTGAACTAGTTTTAAAAAATATTAGCCTTGTATTTGCTATCTGTGACTTTTCCACCCTTTTCTTCTATTTAAGAAAAGGATGCCTCCGTACTCCATGCTCCATGAAATGCTCAGACTAGAAACCAAATTATGCAAGTATGCAATTTCATTCTAGTGGTATGTAATTTCATCTTAGTATTTAGTGCCACTGGTCCAATGTGTTATGTTCATGGAGAACTCTTTCAGCTCTGTCTGTAGAGTTAAGTTCTAAGCCAATAGACAGGTGAAAGAGCAGACTACAGCGAAGGATTGAGAGTACAGTTCTGTCAGTGCTATCTGGTCTTCATGTCTCTGCAAGAAATAGACTTAATTAAATATTGTGGTGAACAAACATGAAAACTAATGTACAAATGAGATGAAGTCTCTCTCATATATCCTAGGGAAAAAGTCTTTCATTCTTTTCAACTATAATTATTAAAATTCCTACCTTTAATGCTAATATATTTCAATCATAAACATTGCTTTAAAGTAGGAAGTCTTATTTTAGCATGCATTCTGAACACAAATACTAACTTACTGGATTTTCAACCCAATAGATCATCTGTTCTGAGTCATCAAAGTCAACATCAACACCATTTTGAACTCCTGCTATTGGAACCATGGCATCATTGGTCTTCTCCTCAGGGTTCAGAGAAATTCCATAAATTATATTATCTCTTACTGCAATAAGGAAAGGGTGTTCAACTGTGAAAACACAATGTAAGTCAGAGTTAACTTTCAATACATTTCCTGTTAAAAAATTGCATTGATACATGCCCCACCTCTACCAAAGGTTCCTTAATGACAACAGGGATGACATATATTAGCTGTGATGCTTTATAAACCATTTATCCCTATGCTTTTTAATCCCATGCTTTTTATCCCTAAGGACAAAAGTGGCATAAGAAATGGACATAAATGGAAAATAATATACTTGAACTGAAAACACGATGGCTTCTAGACATCCAAACTGTGAGGTTCATTGAAGTTTAGGAACAAGAAACCAAATTAATCTTAAGCTGGTGCCTGTCTGTTAAAAAGGATCACATTATGTGGTGGTACTCAAGGACAGGAAGGAATGAGACTTGATAATCAAGCAATACCCTCCTGGATCTGCACCTCTACATTTTTAAAAGTGCAATTCTTTGAAGTGTGCTTCCAGGCTGAATATTTACAGTGCCAAGGACAATACTTTGCCAGAATACCCCTTCACATTTTTAACTGATGCTTTGCTCCTTCCAGATGCAACTGCAAAACATTCAACGTGTTGAGAAATTTTAAAATGCAGCTTTTTTACAGTGCTTAAAATAAGCATTTCTTCCATTTCTCCCAAATGAAGAAATCTCTCTCTTTGAGCTCTTTCTAGAACATGGCTCCACGCCTTTAGGCCATGTACATTCCATTCCATCCTTCCTAAGTGAAGTCTGCCTGGAACGGTACCAGACTTTGATTTCATGAGCAGCAGTTCAGAGTTCTGAAGCAAGCTTTTTGCTTGGCAGAGGGATAGCCCTGAAAATCTGTTAAGTCTTTTTTTCATGTCTCACAACTGCTGCCCTACCTCGCATGCAGTTTCTGTTGTCAGGAGAAAGCATCCATCCAGAAGGACAAGCACAGGAGAAAAAAAGCGGTCCAGATGATGAAAGCAAGCAGAGGTGGCTACAGGGTGATGATGCACAGGAATTGATACCTGAAAAGAAAAATAGATTTATTAGCAACTATTAACAATACAAGAAGCTGGAAAGCGATTCGGTGCTACTGAAAATGTCAACTCTTCTCTAAATCAGCTCCAATATTTCCTTGAAATTCAATATCAAGTTACCTACAAGAACCACAAGCATTACAATACACTTAGAACATAAAACTTCCTGTAAAACCAGCAACATTAACATATTGATCTTTCCATTTTATTATTACAAAAGTGTGTCAAATTCCTTTTCTAAATTTTGTTAACTGCATGTGAAGGCCTGCAGGACCCTCAGACTTGGATCACAATAACCTTTCTGGATGGGAAGTTTAAAGTATTTACTGAAGCTTTTTGGAGAAAATTAAAGAAATAACATAGCCAACTATGCATCATTCAAAGGTAGAAGGAGTTCAATGTATAATTTCTTGTAACACTCTGAAACCTGAAGTCTGAGTTGTGAAATAGAAACAAAAGAGTTAAAAGGTCTTTGATGACTACTATTATTACTAGAAATTAAAATTCAACCATTTAGATCACTTCCACAAAAATACTGTTGAAGAGGATATTTCAGGAGAAGTCATCTTCATGAAATAAAAAAATCAGATTGTGAGAATGAATACCCTTAGCAACTACAGCAGGTTTTACTCTAAGAAGGTGGTACGTCCCAGGAAATGACAAATTATCCCTGATAGGAAAAAAAATAACAAGAACTGAAAAGATTTCAACGAGATGGCAATTAAAACGACGACATAAACTCAAAACTCAAACTATAAGAAAATAGCTCATTTCTATCTAAAATCTAGTTGATGTGAAATCTAATGATTTACAAAACAAGAAGGGTGGACAACAGCCGTAAAATTGTATCTGGAATTTCAATCGTCAAAAAATTATGCCTTCATATGCAAATATTACAGTGTTGAGCTATTTGACAAGTGCTTTCTTCTCTGTTTGTCCATGTAAAGAAGAACAAAACAAATCTGAAAGGAAAATCATGAAACAAAATAATTTAATATAGTGAAGAAAATTCTCCACCAGCGGTAGTAATATTTTTAAACCCCAGGCTGTAACGTAAAACTTATTAAATCAGAATTACGATGTATAAATTATTGTTACCCTTTTGTGACTAAATTTAGCAACAGTGCAAAGTAGCTTTAGCTATGAACATGTTTGAGGAAGGTTTTGTTCAAAAACAGCACATACATAACGTAGCACCAGAAATTAATAGCGCATTACTAAGATAAGACTCTGCACTCCCTTATTAGAAAGTCTTCATGACAAAGAGAATGTTAGTCACTGTAATATTTATTTGCAAAAAAACATCCCCAACACAAGATATAGAGCAGAAGGAATCAAAGTCAATCTTGAATAAATTAAAACCCCTTACGACATAATTTCATTAAGTAAAATCAAGCAGAAGTGCTTTCAAGGAATGATGACAGTAATTTGCCTATAAGCATGATATAACTTATGTATGTGGAACAAGTCTGGTTTGCCACAGAGAAATTTTAAAAATGAATATTTTCAAAAATGCTCCAATTTTATGACGAAAACTTCAAAATAAAGAGCAGAAAAGGTGCACATGCTACTTTCCTACTATTCTTTTTGGCTATTCATTAGGCTTACATGTTCCCTAGATCACTCTCATAAACACTGGACTATTCAGCAGGTTAGAAAAGCTGAAATGACCTTCAGTTTTAAGCCAATGGCATAAATTATTTTCTTGTTCTAACCCAGACAATTTGTTGACATGACTGATTCCAGAATGCATGACGTTATTTTGTGACATAGTTTTGTAACCATCAAAGTTGTTTTGCTGAACTTACCATAAGGTTGCTTTACAGGATGAACTGCCACAAGCCCCAGAGGTTGGTGGATGTTATAAATCATAACTGTTTGGTTTCCTCCATGCCATTTATTGGCCCTAATTACTCGGTTAGTATACCGGTCACTCCAGTAGACAAAATCTTCAAAGATAGTTAGAGCATGAGGATGTTGCAAAACCTGTGACGCAAGAATGTTTATCACTTACTTTAGCTCTAGAGATAGTAAAGCTTGCTCTGTAATAATAGAGTTAAGAAAAAATAAAAAAATAAAAAAATAAAAAAATAAAAAGCAGCTGAGTCTGAAAAGCTATTTTTACCAAATGAGTATGAAATATCATCTACTGCCTGAAAATAAAGCACCAATTATGAGGGAACCATTTTTTTTTTTTTTTAATATATACAGGCAAGTAAAAAATAAAGACCCAATTGCAGATTTTCATGGACACAAGAGAAAATGCAAGAGTTATGGATCTATAAAGACCTTGCAGTCCCAATAAGCTTCCCTATAATTTGCCACACTTTTGAAGAAGATGGCTCAATGAAATTTCTGAAGATTGAGGCAAGAAAGATTGCACCTGTTTCTAATGCACAAGAATTGCCTGCCTAGCCAAAGATAAATGGATCCCAAGGTTCAATTCTTAAAATTACACATTGTTATTCATACCAGCTTATGAGAATAAGTAAACTATGGTGCTGGTACACAGTCCTGTCAACTGACAGCAGTACTTTGCTTAAAGACATCCTGTCAGAGGTACCATCTTCACGATATTCCCAGCACACAGCAAATCCTGACAGCAGATCATCCTCCGTTGCTGCTAAGATAAGCTACAGTTATCACTGATAGGAGGAGGCAAGGGGAAATCCTCCAGAGTTTTTTGATTGTACTGCAGATACAGCAGTTAGTAACAGCAGTGTCAGATGTCACTTTTAGACTTCACACATGTAAACAGAAAAATGAGAATGATGTATAGAATTAAGTCTACACTTAGCACTAGGTTCCACTGAAGATCTGAAAGACTGAATAGTTTATGTAATTCATTTTCCAGCTGTAACAAGCAGCTAGAATACTTCATTAATTACTTCACCAGAACATTTTGAACAAAAATTCACATCCAAGGCTATGATAGTGCAAATACACTGTTAAGTAGTATCAGAAAGGAGATGGAAAAACACTGTTTATTAATTAATGTCTTACCAAATCACTCGCAACCACCTGTCGTCTGTTGTTCCCATTGTAATCACAAAAGTCAATATAATCAAGATAAGCATCAGCAAAATACAGAAGTTTATTTGGGTAGTCAATGGAGAGTCCATTGGGCCAGTAGATTTTACTGCTAATAATCACTGTTCGCAATTTGCCATCCATGCTGGCTTTTTCAATTCGGGGGTTTTGGCCCCAGTCAGTCCAGAACATCACATGAGCACTGAAAAAAAGTAACTAAGAGTTACCTATCTGAAAAAAGAAAAAAAAAGCTGCCTATAAGGCTTAATGAGCCAAAAAAATAAAAGCAATACATTTAAGAAATGTCCTAACCAATGATACCAAAATCACTCAGATCAACAACATGTTCATTCAAGACATTACCATCATTTCTGTTGTAAAAACTTTTGAATGCTTCTAAGCTATTTTCTTCTGTAAATAAGAACAGTAAAAACAAGTTACTCCGTCACCATTGTTGTTGACTGTATATGTTGACTGTAATGTGATTGTTTCCTTAATACTAACTTGATGCGGGCTTGTGCTTTCACAGGCATGCATTGATAGTGCTAACAGTGCTGTAAGTGAAGAGCTTCACATGGCTGGCAGTAAGCAGAGTTCAAGGCATTGGAGAGCTCGTAAAATAGACATCTGCACATGAACTGTTCAAATCAGAAAATTTCACTTACTCTGTTACTGCTCAAAACAGGAAGGTATTTTTGCGATGACATTAACATATGATGGCAACTTTTTTTCATTTGAGGCTACAAGGGAACCTATCCTTTGTGAGGTAACAACAGGAAGGCATACCACCTTATGCTGAACGTGTATTTGTGGCACAGTTCTTACTAGTAATGATATACCAAAATTTTAAATTTAAAGGAAGAACCTAGGAAGAAAGTACAGGAAGATCTGTTTCTGAGGAAGACAAATATCTTGTTAGAACAAAATAGATTAACAGATTACAAATAATGATCACTTGAAACTAAATATTCAAAGAACACTCTAAACATATCATTTAAAAACTCTATTTTCAGTTTGCTCTTCCACTTGTCACTTACAATTGCAATACCATTTGGGTATATATCAGGTTTGAATATTGTTATCATAGAATATGTATCTTTTCAAAACAAAAGATAAAAAAACTTACTCAATTCTGGGATCTAACACTAGTCCCCTCGGGTTTGTTACATTTTCACTAATGAGCACAGTTCTGTGGCTCCCATCCATTTTAGAGACTTCAATTGTTTCCAGAACAAAGTCTGTCCAGTAAAGATTGCGTCCTACCCAATCTACTGCTATACTTTCAGTCACGGTGACACCACTGTCAAACACCTGTTTAACAACAGAAATTTAAAAAAAAACCGAGAGAGAATGAGAGAGAGAGAACAAACTAATTGTTATCACTTTTCACGCTTTATTTCTCTATAAATACAGAAAACAGGTAACCAAATCTCAACTATCTTCTAGGCCTTCTTATACAGAATGAGTCTCAAAGTGCTTACTAAGCATATACCCACTATTACTAAGTTCAGCTGGTCTACTGAAGAAGTATGCACCTACTATGGGGAAAATCAGTTTATAGTCTAGTGTTACAAAGCTTCCCAAAAACATTGAGGTTCCTTTTTGAGAAAAAGTATAGGAAACATTAGCTTAGCATCTATTGAGTTGTTTCACTTAGTCTATCTCTCTTAATATATGGGCATTTGCCTCTTCCCTTAAGTGGAGATAGTGTCTTCATTTTCTTTCAACAGTGAAGAGACAAGTGAAACTCAGTGAAACTTACTACTTTTCGGTCAGTCCCATTTTGGTAAGCACTCCAAATTTTATCCTGTGTTGTATCAGACCAAAAGATACGATCTGAGATTGAATCAAAATCAATAGCCACAATATTCCTCCCATCCCTAATGAGAGAATAGATACTGTGTGACTGCGAGGTGATGTTGTCCACAACAATTTGGTTACGACTTGCTACTAGCAAAAGAAGATTCCCAGACTCTGTTAAAGAAAAAGAAATTTAAATAAACCAGTAAGCTATCCGACAGTTATTCTGTTACACAAATAACAATGAATAATTGAGTAATTTGACATGGTTTTATAGCATCAGAGTAATTATACCTAGATGCATGGATTGAAATGGCAAATTCAAAATCAATTCTCAGGCAAATATATTTTATCATATTTATTCTGTCTATCCTGACACCTTGGGATCTACTCTGGCTTTCTTTTATTCTTTCTCTATCATTTATTCCAACAGCCTCTCCTTCCAGTATTATATCAGGACCTTGGGTTCTCAGTTTGCAGCTGACATCCAGAACTTACTTCCCTCTGAGTCACTTTCAACTCCCAGTCGTGATTCAAACTGCAAAGGTCTCTGTCCCACAAACTACCCTCCTCAGACTGCAGAACCTGAGAATATCCCTAAACCAGGAACCCCGTGGTAACAATGAGTTTATGGTTCCTCTAATACAGCTAGCACACTATGTAAGAGATACAGAACAACTGGGTCAGTGTTCCTTGCTCTCCGGAATTAAGAACATGACATAGGCATTAAACCTCATGAAAAGACTGGGATTTAAACTCTCTCTATGCACTGAACTTCATAAAAGAGCAGATTTTAACTTATGATTTAGAAGTGCCTGGCACTGTTTTTTTCCAGAATATTATTATTATTTTTTTTTTTTTTACCACTGTGGAGTTAATAACCCAGTATGTTAATTTTAAATATTGTATTTCAACAAAATAATAGTTTCCAATTAAACCCCTCACGTGGCTGTTTTACTACTCAGGGTGATCTGTTACGGCTGGCTGCCAGTGGCTGCTGCATCTCCTCTTTTAAAACATAACAGTATGAAAATGAAAAAAAATGGACATTTTCTAGCACTACTGTCATTGTTAAGGTTGACATCAGTGGTCCTCACCTGCCACTTTACAAGTCCTCCCATTGGTTTCCAGAATGTATCCTTCATCACAGTAACATCTAAAAGATCCTCTTTCATTGTAACAGTGCTGACTACAAAAGCCTGGAGGGTCACATTCATTAATATCTTCACAGGTCTTGGAATCATTTGTGAGCTGGTATCCAACAGGACAAGTACACTGAGCTCCAAATGGTCCTTGAATACATTCATGAGTGCAGCCTGCATTATTATCAGAGCAGCTCTCCTGATCTGCAATGGGTTTGGGAAAGGAAATAAGCATATAGTTAACAAAGGCTCCCTCTGCTAAATTTAATACTTTGCTGTTGCATTACCAGCCTGAAATTGCTGTTAAAACATGCTGGGCAATCATCAGTTATGCATGTGAGACCAGATTGAGACTCTCACACAAAATACAACAAACACAATGCATATAAAGGCAGATAATATAGCATTTACCACTAAGTCCCAGAATTCACTTGTAACAATGTTTTCAAAAATACCTAGGTTATACAAAATATTTGCTGTACCACTCCAGCACTAAAATCTTAATATACAATAATTTAAAATCACTTATAATCATACCTGGCTGGGGTTCATCTGAGAATGTGCATTGATTAAAGAAAGAAAGGAAAGAAGGAAGGGAAGAAAGAAAAAGGTTATGATTAAATCAAATAATAATCAACACAAATACAAATGCTAGCTACACATAAACTTTCAGATTTTTTCATGATTTTTGAAATTAGAAATTTAAAAGAAAATACTAAAGACTGAATCATGCTTAATCTGAACTTAAGGTGCACCTTTCTTCAGTGAATCTGTTCGAGAAAACAAACCTCATTCCAACATAGTTACATAAAAGCCTATAATGTAGTCAGTGAAAATCAGGATATAATTCAGAGCATAAGACTGGATATAGTTAATGAGTTCACCTTAGTCTCCTTTCAGTGCAAGCAAGTTCCACTTCCTAATTAGTCCCTAAATTGCAGTAAGCTTACAATTCCTGCTAGAAATGTTGCTACAGTAACAATATGTGCTGAATATAACAGCCGTTGTTTGGATACTCTGCATTTCTGTCTGTAGTCACAGCACACTGTAGGTTATTGTAGATGCTTGAACAGTAACTTACTGCACAGTGGGGATTCATCTGCTCCATTAGGGCAATCAGCAGAATTATCACAAACTTTGCTCAGATTCACACAGATACTATGGCCTGGACATTGCCACTGCCAGCTGGGACACCGGAAGGGTTGCGTGGGGCAATCTCTCTCATCACTCATATCCCTGCAGTCATTATCACCATCACATATCCATGCTCGGTAGACACAGTTGCCATTGTCACAGCGGAAAAGGGATGGCGGACAGGTCCTGGCAGGACATCTGTGATGTTCATCTGAGCCATCTGCACAGTCAAGATGGCCATCACATTCCCAGTTAGCAGGAATACAGTTGCCATCTGATTGGCATTGGAATTCATTCTGGTGGCACATTCCTGGTGGTCTTGTAGCTGAAACAGTGACATTCAACAGTTCAGAAACTGGAGATGAAGAGCTACGTTTTCAGTTCTTGCCTTGCTTAAGTAGTTATAACACTAGAAAAAAGATCTGTTGCTTTTAAATCAGGTCATAGAATCACAATCATTCAACCAACACGACATTCCAGAATTTGGACAAATTAACTCCTACTTTATAATACAGTGAATAAAGCAATCTATGGTTAGGCTTTCGGCAAGCACGCATTGCTATCTATGCATATTGATATCTACGTAAATACCCAACACAAGATGAAATTACTCTCTGAAATAAGTTTTCACCATCTCATGTTGAAAAATACTAACTTAAATGTAAATAATGTCTTAAGGAAAAAAAAATTAATATAATTCTCACAGAGTGAAAATTTTCAGTTTCCTAGCTGAATAGACTTTTAAGCCTTGAGACCAAGTTGCCAAGTAAAACAAAACTTTAGAGACAAAAAGAATGCAGGCTCTACTCTTTGCCAGAAAGCTACTCTTGAGCTGAAATCCACTGTTTGAAATTTCAGCTCAGAAGAACTATTTACAGACAAGTTAATCTAAAAACATTTTTGAAGTTTGAATGACAGTATTTCAAATTATCTGACATAGCAGATGAACAAAATTTTGAGCAGCATCACCTAATAAATAAAGCTTTTCAGCATCCCTATACTTACGGCAATCCGTCTCATCTGAGTGATCATTACAGTCAAAAACACCGTCACATTGGTAGTAAGAACTGATACACTGGTCTCCACTTACACATTTAAACTCTGTGCCACTGCAATTGTATACTAAAAAAAGAAAAAAGTTAGTTACTTTATTTTCAGAGCTAGACTGAACCATACTTTTCTACAGGTGCACAAGGCAGCTGAGGCATCAGAAGTCCAAGTTCCACTGAAGACTATGATTTTTATGTGATAAAGAAAATGCAATGACTTTGAAATCTACAGAAGACTTTAATTTCAGCCCTCTGAAGCCACCCAAAAGATCAAAGGGCTTACTATAAGTGCTAAAACAAGTATCATTAACAGAGCTAAATTATGGATAGGATTATTATGCCTATCTGCTATCCTAGAGCTTGTAATAAGAGGTCACCAAAAACACTTCAAGGCACAACAGTAAGAAACAATAAAGAGAAGGAACAAAGGTTACACTTACTGCAGTCATGCTCATCAGCCCCATCTACACAGTCTTTGTCCCCATCACAGACATAGTATGGGTCAATACAGCGATGGTCAGGACACTGAAATTGCCTGGGTTCACAAGTACCTGTGAAAGCTGTTAAGAATGACAGTAAACACACCCGTGTTTAATTTCTCTCATCTGAAATCAGCACAATACAGAGACAACATACAAACAATATCACTAAACTGCAGTCTGCAATGAAGCAGCTAGCAATCATACAAATGACAAGCATTGCTACGTTAACATCAAGAAATTATTTATTCATATGTAGACTGTGTCTCATGCAAAAGAAACAGTCCATTTCAATTAGTGAGAAATAATGCAAATTAAAGTATATGGAGAAACTGTCTTAATTCACTGCAAAATATTTACAGATATTTCTGGATAAAAGCATCAAAGTTAAATTAGTTGACCACAACATTAGTCATTATTGAAATCGCCCATTAAGTCTGTATTTAGAATGTGTGAGATATATTTGATTTCTGCTGTAAGCTGCAGTGGATAACATTATGCAGCATCACAATTCCAACTATCACAGCTGCACCTTCTTACTGCTTTTTAATGTTCTGCTTGCATTTTTAATCTTCTACATGGCGCCGGTAGCTGAAAGTAGGTGAGTTTTCAACATCTTACATACTGACAAACATTAATCCCACTTAGATACTAGATCTTTCTTCCTTATTTCATTTCTCATTTTTACATCAACGGACATGTGCAATATGGACATACACAGGTGTTCATTGTTAGTTTGTTTTGCCTGTTTGTTTTAAAAAGACAGTTCAAATACTCACTGCAATTCTTTTCATCTGACCCATCACCACAGTCATTATCGGTATCACATAACCAGATCCTAGGAATACATCTATTATTGTCACACGTGAACAGGGTTTCAGGGCACGATGTAGGTCCTTGTGTGGGACAACGCAATTCATCACTGCCATCAAAACAGTCATTATGTTTATCACAACGCCAGCGACTTGGAATACACTGCCCATTGGCACAGGTGAAAGCTGATGAGGAACAAGTATTGTCTAAACAAGAAAAGTACAATAAGAGAACACTTTTATAATGACCTCCAAAATTTACCTTCCCTGCCAGCACATTAAGTATATTTAAAAATATTTACTATGCTTACAGAATATCTAAATTATGCATCGAATTCTA
The DNA here is from genome assembly GCF_016699485.2 of Gallus gallus. Classification (NCBI taxonomy): domain Eukaryota; kingdom Metazoa; phylum Chordata; class Aves; order Galliformes; family Phasianidae; genus Gallus; species Gallus gallus. The sequence goes on along the minus strand of NC_052538.1, from coordinate 18,403,013 downwards.
AAATGCACATTGCTTAAAATGAAAATGTCACTCATGCTGCAAAACTGTTGCAAAAATCAACCTAAATTCTTATAAGTTTGTTTTTAAGCTGCAAAAATAAAAAGCTATAAATTCAAATCAATCTAAAAAGAAAGCAAGAAAAATCATTCTTCAAGTAACTATTTGTTTTATACTTTCCTTTCCCAAAAAAGATTTATTCTACAATATCCTACTAATAAGAAATAGGTTTTATACCTTACTCATACTTGTTACTTCTGTGCGCTAAGGGGCGCATTTTATTACTATGTCCTGTTTTCTTGTTTGTGATTTAAGGAATTAACTCTGAAGGAGCACCAAACATGCCACAAGAGCCAAGAACTCTTCAGGACTTTAAGAAATAAAGATATTCATTTGTTCTCTCCATTTCACTTGATCAACAAAATAAAATATTTTGTGTCATTTTACAGTAAAACCAGGAAATGAACTCATTTAACTTTTAACCCACTTCACTGTGAAAATGAAGATCTAACAAATAGCTCAGAAGTACACAAACATAATGAACACATGAAAAAAAATCTGTTTAATTCAGTTGTTAAATGAAATAAAGGTGCTGCTTTTATCTCAGAAGTAGGCTAGGCGATGCACACGGTTTTGTTATTTTTCTTATGGTGCTCTTTTTAAACGTCTTCATCTTTAGTGAGACCGTTTGTCCTTCTCCGTGTATTGAAATAGAATGAGAAAGTGATATTTTACTCTCTCTCAAATTTACAAAAAACTAAGAATAAAAGTAGTTTTTTCTTTAGAAGCAACGTCTTTGTTACTCTTCAAATGAATGTTGAGTCCAGTTGGACATGAATATTTTCGTGCATTCTTCAAGTGCCCAGTGTTGAATCCCCTATGAGTTATCCTGTCACTTCCAAAGTAACTTATCCTCCAAATAGGTCTCAGGATTTATCCACAAATACAACCCTAAAAAATCAGGTTTTATTCTAAGGAAATCAGTCTGACACATCAAAATTTCAGAAATAAAAATCACCAAATACTGACTGTAAATCACAGGGAGCACTTACTTAAAGAACCACAGTTTTGTTCATCACTGTTATCATGGCAATCATCAATGCCGTCACACTGATAGTATCGAGGCACACATCTTCCATTGTTGCAGGAAAACGAGTACGAGCCACACTGCAAAGTCGGTGGCTCATTAGATGGATCTTCAACACACGTCAGTTGATTTGAACCCAGCTTCATGCCATACGGACAACCACAAACTCTCTGAAAATTTGGTACTGGGAAGCAGAAATGGCTGCAATCTCCATTGGGATTTGTTCCTCTGTTACAGTAGTTAGAGCCTTAAAGAGTGACAGAGAAGATGTATGTATACACTATTAATAACAGCTTGGAAACTATTAAAAGCGAAGAGTTACTGCAAAAGAATTTAAAAAAAAAAAAGGTGCTGTAGCAAAATCTGATTCTGCTTAGAATGCAAAATAGGGTGAAGTTCACTGGCAGTAGCAGTAGTAGTAGTAAGTCAAAAATAAGCCCTTGATTCCGTACAATCTTCAATGACACGAGTTTAAGAAAGCCAAAAACACCTTATACAATTTTGCCAAAAAATTCTGCTAATTTTTGGCAAATATATGCAAATAAATACACTAAAGCAAATTAGAACTTTTGTCTGAGCAAGACAAACATACCTGATCCAATGTTTGGACACCAAACAGGTAGTGAACCTTAGCATGAGCTTTGATAAGTACACTGGGTGTTTTTACCAAGGTAACTACAATATCAAATCCTTTTTTTAGATCACATAACTGCATACAATTGATGAGTAAAAAGAAGAAGGAGTTAGAGATTTATGCACAGTGTTTACTTTAAGAATAGTAGTTTAATTAATATAATTTAATTTAGTTTAATTAGTTTATCCAATCCTTCAAAATAAGTAGTTCTGTTTAACTAAAACTTCGACTGGGTAAAGATAAATACAAGGTTGTAATTGGTGATAAAGTAACACAAGATACAATGGAATCAAAATTCCATTTGTCAAGATTATTAAATAAAGAAACAGATATAGTGTAGAAAAACCACATACGGTAACAAGTCACCCAAATGTAGAACCTAAGACTGTATGCATCTGTGCTGTGTCTCTTGCACATCACAGCTGTAAGTAAAGCCATTTTAAACTTGAGAAAGAAACATCTTGAGTGAACGTCCCAAAATATTGTCTCTTATTCTGTATTTCATATCTTTCACCTGTACAACAAACAAGCTCACCTATTTGGGAATGTGCATCGTATGCTTTAACATGCATAATGTTACTAATGCCCCTCCTAATAATAGTCATTTCTCCTCCATCAGACTTCCTCACTCGAACTATTGCACCAAGTCTCCAGTCAGTGAAATAGGCATAACCTGTTTTGAAAGACATTCAACAAACAACAGTTACAGTGCAGAATGGCATAAAATGTGAAGCAATGAGATAGAGCTGCAAGGCATTTCATGTAAATGTAGTAATTTTTCATAATTATTTCCTGAAAAAAAACTGAAGGACTTCCATCTTTACTGCAGCAAAGGTGAAGTTACAGTTACAGACAGATATAACTTAGGAAGAAAAAAAAAACCCTCTTAGATTTTGCTTAATGCAAGATATAGCAGACAGTATCAACATTTCAAATTCTAAGACAGTTTTTAAAATAATTGATTAAGATCTCTTTTTTGAAGGGCTTAGAATACTCTGAAGAGGTTTTTGCACAATATCCAAAGGGGTCAGAAGTCATTATTCCTCTTTGCAAACATCATAAATCCAATAATATACTCTAGATATAATTAATAAAATCCTGATATTTCTAGCCATCTCTAGAGAAGCACCCCAACTTGAAAGCTATAATTATGACAGTATATCTGCACTAAGAGTTAGCTCATCTGACTAAAATGAGTTAGGATATCTAGTTAAAACACAATATTGCAAAAAACATGTTTTATCTCCTGTACTCATATATCATCATATGAACAGCATTCTGTGATATTAACAGGCAGCATTTTCCAATGCCAGACTTACCTCCAAAGATAGTAAGGCCAAATGGGTGAGTCATCTGAGCAACACGTTCAAGAGTTCGTCTGTCCAGTCCATCAAAGGTGCTATGCTCAATTTTATCAAAAAAGGCATCCACCCAATACAGTCTTAGAGAACTAGAAACAATGAAAATGTCTCATCTCTTCAAATGTAATGGTATTTATTATGAAGAACTAACATTTAATAATAATCCTACATCAGTCAATATGATACCAGTGGAGGAAAGGGGCAGGGGGTGATGTCTGAGAAAACCTTGCATTTTACAGGTTTTTATAAAGTTGGGAAAAAAAGTGTCTACAAGAAAGTGTCAGCACACACAGTTTGACCCAATTGTATTGTCCTTACCTCCAGTCAATGGCTAAGCCGTTAGGCCAGCCTAGAGTTGTATTCACAATTGGTAAGCCATGTGATCCATCACTCCAGGCCCTCATAATTTTAGCAGGACGGAACCAATCTGTCCAGAATATATACCTGAAAGAACACACCAGAAGACACATAAGCCCACATACTTAAGAACTTACTTACCCCATACTTAAGAAAACCCACATAATTTGCCTTGACCTCCCTTCCCTCCTCAGTCAGTAGTGATACTGACAAAATCTTTCTGTGTACAATGATTACCAAGATGAACTTAAGTTATTCGTCCCTCTCAACATGATATATCCATACTGTTAAAATTGTTATAGATTTCATTTAACTAATCTACAAGGAGGAAGAATCAAGCAAAAAAATGCATTCTCCAGGTAATACTTGCAAATATGCACAAATATTACAAAGAATTTTCTCCTGATCCTTTTGACTTATGCACACAGTCGAAGAGTTAAGGCTAGTGTTAAATAACTTCAAAGTGCAGTGAACAAAAAGTTAACTCGTTCACATAATTTTAAGACAGAATCAAAGACTATTTACCCAATGACAGGATGAACCACTATTGATCGAGGATTATTTAAATTCTGAACAATAGCTCTTCTAGATTTATCTGCAAGTCTCATTACACTTATACTTCTGTATCGAGGGTCTGTCCAGTACAGATTCTTTGAGATCCAGTCAAAGGCCAAGTCTTCAACACTTTCCACTCTATTAGCTGTCAGAATTTCTCTTCCTAGAATTTACAATACATACAATCACTGTACATATTCAGAATCAGAAGAAATAACCCGAAAGTATTATTCTATTCACAAATTTAATGGTTTTCCCTGGTAAAAATGCTGCTTCTGTGGTACTTAATATAAAGCCCATAGGGATGCCCTTAGTTCCAGGTAAAGGAGGCATATGCTTCAGGAGCACAAATCCATAAGAGGAGAAATAATGACTAGCCAAGCCAGGAGAAAAATCTGTCACCAAGCTTCCAAAGGAAGGAGTTTAATGAGTGGAGGAAAGTAAAGACACAGTACTGTTTGGTCCCCAGGTTACACCTTAGTCAACAACCAGACTGTGAGCTGCACTCTACCATTACTCCGATCCAAGGCATCATGCATGTTCAGGAGGCAACACGCTAACTTAATATACTTAATATATGATCATTATTGTATATTATATATGTATATATATATATCATATATTATATGATCTTGTATAAATATATATGATACTGACTTAATATATGATCATTATTACAACTTAGAAATATTCTTCACACTATCACAAACAGGAATCCCAAAATCTCATAACAGTAAAGTTCCTTTTTTCCACTGCAGTTTTATGACAAACATCTTGCTCTTCAGATAGGAAAATAAAAAAGAGAAACTCAGTCTTATACTATCAAAAGGTGAAATAGTCCGAGGATGACAAATACAAGTTGTGACAAGTGCTAAAAACTGTTCATTCCCAAGCACACTCATCAAATTTGTCAAATAACCAAAGGCAATTTTTGACTACTTTTATGAGCTTAATATGAGTTGAACCAATATTTGACAAACATTTTTCATATTACTGAGACAATGCAGATTTTTCTGTATATGTTACAAAGGATTTTTTTAAGGGATATACATAGTACCCTCCTTATCACAATTACAGTATGTATCTTAAGAATGACTCTCACCTGAACCATCAGTTTTCTGTTTATAGATCATATCTCTACTTGTGTCTGAAAAAAAAATGGTGTCATCTTGAGCCCAGAAGTCAATTCCAACAAAATATGAAGGGCTTCCTGTTACAGGTATGATCACATCTTCTTGGGTAGAAAGATTGAATGGGATTCCCCGCACTGCTAGCTGGGATGAAAATAGCAGAAACTGCTGCACAGCTGCAAAAGAAAAGAAAAGACACAGCCTTTACTTATTTACAGGGAAAGAAAATTGAGCATTAATTACTTAAAGCTTTATTTTCCTTTCACAACACTAATATCCTAGAAATTGAAGAAAGAAAGAATAAGAAAATATAAACACAGACTTATATAAATTTAAATATAGACAAATTGAAGAAGAAAAACAAAACTCAACATAGAATATTAAGTGACGTGTCCAGGTCTTCTTTTTGCCTTGCTACCATGGTCCTAATACACCTTTACAAAAAACATCCCTATAGATGGGGAAATCTCTCACACTCTCTTTACAATCATACACATAAATAAAATCTTCAGGTTCTGTGGAATCACCATATAGCCAGACCATATCTGAGTAGCAAGAGGCATAACTACATAGTTAAACAATAGAATTGGATGAAAGATACATGGCTTAATTTGCCAGTAACTAGGAATGGCAAACCTCCCAGTAACAGTTTGCCCAGAGAGCAGCAGATTGCTGATAGAAGCTCACAACCCCAAGTCTGAATCTTTTATTCTTGCCATAAAGGGAGAACAACAACTTAACCTGTACAATACTCTAATTACATAGATCCCACATTCAAATAATGTAAAATCTCCAAGCATCCATGCTTTAGGGTTAAGAGCTTAATCATACTGCTGTCTACACATATTCCATATCAAACTGTCTTAAAGTGCTTGCAGAAAGTAGCGAGTTTAAGTTGTTATGGCTTGAAATGAACTTCAGCAGATTACATTTAAAGTTGTCAACAAGAGTTGTAGCAGAAAAACATTATGTCCTTGGCATACTGAAATCATGTTACTATTGAAGAGAAGGAACAGGTTCTATAAATATCTCTAGAGTTAATGGAATACTGCTATTTCCAACAGTCATGCAGCCCCTTCTTACCAACACAATGCCGTCCATCTACGTGTAGATCAAAGCCCAGTATACATCTACAGCGATAACCTAGTCCATCATTATCTGTTTTGTGACTGAGAACACAGATCTGTTCACATCCTCCATTGTTATTTCCACAAGGATTTCTCACTGGAAAATAATATAGACAGGATTCTAACTTCATCTGGCATAAATTTTGATTATTTTTTTTAAATTGTTATTTTGATTTTTCAGTACTTTTTCAACATCCGCAATAAAACATATGGACTTTATAGGAATTACAATACATGGAAATCATACAACACCAGCTTCACCCTGGAGCACACTGAATTCCCATCAAAGCTAACCAGCACTCAAGGTATTCAGTTCTGTACAGAGATACACAGTGCATGGCAAGGAAGCCATCATCAGGGTGACAATTTTCCACAGAGATCTACTTCATAATTATAGCTCACAAAATTCATTCATACCAGCAGCTTTTTCCAAGTGTACCCTCACTGCATTTGTTTAGAAAGAAAAGCCCCAAATGCCAAAATTGTTCAAGTACAAGTTTGACTCCTCCAAATACCAACACATTTTGTAAACCTCACTTTTAAATGTTGCATTTGACTCATCATTAGCAAGAGAAGCTGGATGGAAGTCCTATACAGAAGAGCCCAGTCCTAAAAACGTATGTACTACAATCATTAGTTCTTTGTCTCAAAATGGAAGCCTTTCGTTATTTTTAGCAACTTATCATAAGATAATTCTTAAATCTCCATTAACAATCCTGTCAGTGTCTTACCATATGGCTGTCTGGCAGCATGATAAACTGTCACTCCGTACGGTCTCAGTGAAGACTGGTAGATCACTTGGGGGTTTGATTCTGAAAACTTATTAGCTTTCACCACTGCCATTTTTGTCCAATCAGTGAAATAAACATTGTGTTCAAATAAAGTAATTCCATATGGATGAGGAATTAGAGAGCCTCCATGAGCTATTGTTCTCCTGTTATAAAGATTTTCTTTAATTAATTACAAAATACTATATGGAAAATATTTTTTCTTAACAGACTACAAGGCACAGGATTATTCCTTTATACACTCGCTTTTGTTTCTATAGACATGAAAGAAGTCAAATTACAAACAAAAATGACTAAACGAACTGAAGAGATTAAATATAAAGGACGTGTAAGCAAAAAACACATCAAAAATGTTAATGATTTCTAAGAAAAGACAGTGAGTAAGAAGAAGTAATCAAAAGGAAATTACAGAAAGAACAAATAGAGGAAATTAAAGATCTCTGTAACATATTAAAATATTCAAGAAGCCTTGAATGTAAAAAAATTATGGCTGCATCAGCCACTGGCCAAAAATAAAATCCAAGGGCTGCAGTAAAAAAAAAAAGAAAAAAAAAAGTAATAAAAGAAAAATAAAAAGAAAGAGATATATGGGAAAGAGGCCTCAACTAGTTGCCCATGCAAAACCAAAGAAAAATCAAATGCTAATAAGTTATATATATCCTATGGAAGAAATTGTAACAATATTTTTCTGGATAAATACTAGGAGATAAGATAGACATTTAAGTCCTCAAAGAACACATAACAGTAAGACTGATATCATTTTTGTATAGTCTTGTAGGAAGGTCTACAAATCAGATGAATTCTACAGTTTTATTCTAATGGTTTTCGGGATGACTTAAGTTAATGCTGCAGGCACAAGAGATGTGATTATGTGGAGAATAAACTGTACTTTAACACTGTCTACAGACTATGCTGTTGTGCCATTCCCTTTTGCCTGCTTACACAACACCTAAAAATTTCTTGGTGTTGCTGTTAGCAACAGGTTTTTCCTCTACAGAAAAAACAGAGATTTTACTAAGCACCTTCTTGCCTTACAGAACCGCAAAAACAACCTCAAAAAATACAGATTAAGGAGATCAAAGATACCAGCATTATTTTTACAGTTTTCCAAGTAAAAGAATAAATTGAGCAATAAACTTGCCAACTGAGCAGAGGACTGTTTTTCAAGTCACAGTGTAAGAGGTATGTTGAAAGTAAACAAGTTTTTCTTGTGATTGAGTAACAGAGACCAATCACAAATGCGGAGATAAGCAGCCTTCTAAACACTACAATCACAGCCCCATAAAAACTGAAAGGTTCCTTTCTTGCACTCTGTGATACTGTTTCCCCAGCATCACAGTAGGGCGAATGATGAATTTTAATTTCTGACAGCAAAAATTAATCAAGTGTAAAAAGAACAAAACCCAAAGGACTTAATACCCATTACGCAAAGTAGTGCTTTATAGATTAATAGTTTAAATAAATTCATTTGTGAAAAAGATGCAAAGGATGATGATCTAAGACAATGCACATTATTCAAAAATAATAAAAAGCAGACACTACAAAAATGCACACTAGTAGGCATAGGCTAAAGAAGGGTATATTGTAAAAAAAAGTATAAAATGTATTCAGTGTAGAAACAGAACAAAGAATGACAGTAATTAAGGATTTTCTACAAGTAGTACGACACCACGGGTATCAAGGAATGTCACATTCATTATGTTGTAATTTACACTGTTTATGAATCACTTTTTGTTAGACACCAGAACACTTAGAACTAGACAGAAAATAATCCAAGTATCTGTAACCTCCAAGGAGTAATATTTCTCTTACCTTTGAAGCCCATCATAAGTTACAGTCTCGATGTAATCAAATCGGCTGTCAACCCAGTATAGCCTTTTTGATACAATATCCAAAGTTATTCCAGCAGGCCAGCCTAATTTTGTTTTTATCAAATCCTGACGGTTTGTGCCATCCATGAAGGCTCTTTCCACTTTAGGATCACCAGACATACTATCCCAGTCAGAGAAAAATAAGTAACTATAAAGAAAAAAAAAAAAAGTCCCATGTTTCCTTTAGATTTTACCAAAAAAAAAAAAAAAAGCTAAAATTTAAATAGAATTTAGAAACTATGACATCATTTAAATCCAGCACACTTTCAAGGTCAGCATAACTCACACTTGGCATATATGAAAAACACACTTCATAATTTCTGCCCAAGAACTGACATGTATTTTCTTTTATACAATGAATCCAGAAAAAAAATATACTTTCACCCAAAAGACCTCAAAACTACTGAGCGTTCTTCGTAAAATACAGACTTAAGTGTGCTGCCAGAAATTAATCACTGACAAATCTAAGCATCGTGACAGCAGTACCCACCACCGTAAACTGCTCCTGCAAGTCTCTGAGGATCCAAGTTTCCAAACACTACTGAAGCACACTGGTCTGGGAGGCAGTAGCTTCCCCAGCTCTATGCCACCATTTTATTTCAGATAGTATGAGTTCTGTGGATGTTAACAAATACTTACAGATAACTTCTAGTCTTGAAAGTAACTCCACAGTCTGCCTGTTTTCATGACTGTGCTAAAACAGATTCCATACATTGGGAACAAAAGCAGCGTAAAGCTCTCCCATAATAATGTAACATGTACAACAGCTGAGGATAGAATGTAAGTGCATAAACCATTGCAGATATAATTCTAAAATAACTAGCCTGAGCTGTTTGTTAGTTCTCCACCTTTTCAGGTGAGTAGAGGAATTTCTGGTACCTTTTACCATTAGTTGACACTTATCACTTACCCAACAGTTGGATCGAGTGCTATTCCTCTAGGATTTCCCAGATTTTCAGCAATAAGAGTGACACGGTTTGTTCCATCCAAGTTGACCATATCTATTCTGTTCACACTGGTCTCAACCACATACAGTTTATTGTTAACCCAATCCACTGCTAGATTTTCAGGAGTGTCAACTGAAACATTTAAAACTTCTTGGAAATCAGAGCCATCAATATTAATAGAAAAAACCTGAAAACAATACAAATAACACCAATACTAACATTACGTTTTGTTTATCATGAGTCATATGGCACCTATCACCACACCAAGCACAGATTGGTCATTACATATTAACCAAGTCACATACTTAGCTATGTCCAGCTTTGGGTTTTGGGGGTGTTTTTTTTTGTTTTGTTTTTTGTTGTTTTTGTGTGTGTGTGTGTGTGTGTGTGTGTGTGTGTGTGTGTGTGTGTGTGTGTGTGCGCGTGCTTGTTGTTATTGTCAGGAAGCTTGATATTCAACTAGCATTTCAACAAAATGAATTAAGCAACAAGCTAAATCAGCCTTATGCTTTACCAAACATGGCAAGTTGCTGGATTAAAAAATACACAAAGAAAACATATCTGGCTTTCCTGGAATCTAGCAAAAACTATTATTTCCATGAATTGAAACAAATCAACAAGCTTTAGCAAAGCTCTCATCAGTGACCAGAAACAAAAGGGGGAGTCCTTATTGTACCAACCATCAGAGGGAAATGACAAGGAAAATATACTTTGCTAAGTGAAGAAACCAAGGGAAATCTCTCTATCCTGACAAAAAGGAGAAGATTCAATTAGGCTTCTATTTCTTTTTTATATAAGCCAAACTTTAACAGCATCGTGCTCAAAAAATATCATTGTCTTACACACAAGCTCATAGCTACATGAAGTCAACAGTATAAATTCAGTAATTTTTATTATACAGCAATCATGTCATTCTAGCACAGGGTAATTTGTAAAGCCAGGAATCATTATCTCCTTTTTTTGGAACAACAGCCTGAGGTCTGAAATGTATCTATATGAATATGCACATTTCCACAAGTAAGTATATGCAAGAAAAATAGCAACTGAAATGATTGTATCATTTAAAGTATTCTTCAGGCCTACATAATACTAACAACAAACCAGTAACAGCCTATAGAGCATTCTTTGGAAATCTTGTATACGGAAGAGCTTAGGGCATTAGGTTAGCAGGCAATACACTAAATGAGATAAAGGTGTCACTGAATACAACCCACAATTTCCTGTTTCAGTTCATGTTAGTCTTTGAAAAGAAAAAAAGAAAAAGACAATCCCCTAACAGTGCTTACCATATAAGCCATCAAGGTGGAAATACATACCACACGATAATATTCTTAATGTCAATGTTCACTTCAGATCATTCTAGTTAGGACTTAACTAGATTAATTAATCCTAATGAATTACTTAGGATTAACTATATAGGGATAGATAAAAAGACAGTCCTTGCCATGTGAAGTATACAGGGGAAAAAAACATATTACCTTGCGTTTGTAACCTCTACAGAGATGAGAGAAATGTCCTGTCTCATGAAAGTTTACATTTGACCCTGAATTACTACAGTTACAATCAATGCATTCTCAGTAATGTGATCTCAACACAGCGAAAATGGTAACGCCAGAATTATGAACAATTCAAAAGTTGTGTGCACAACTCCTCTTGTTTAACTTGAAGGCCACACAGTGAGCTTTCCAACAGAACTAATGTGGCACCAGAGTGGAAACGCTAGTTTTCAGCTATGAATATAGATTGATAATGACAGTGATACCAAATTGATCCACACATGGTGTTAGCGGGAGGCAGACCATGAATTCTCCTTTATGCTTCTTGGCAGTCAACATGAGGATGAGGATTCTAGAGTTTTACCACTTGACTGGCCTTTTTTTTTTTGTTTCTCTAAGGTATGCTTGGAGAAGAAAGAACAAGGGTGATGTCTAAATTTCTCAAGGATCTCCAGATACTTGTGCTTTTTGTGTTTTTTTTTTGTTTTGTTTTGTTTTTTTTTTGGTTGGTTGGTTTTTTTGGTTAATTACTGTATTTTACTCTACCTTGAAGCTAAAATATTTCCTCTTCAAAAAAAAAAAAAGTAACAGAACATTGGCTCATTACACCAAACACTGTCAATATTTGTTATCTAAGCTCAATTACAGTGCTATTTGAAGCATATAAAGAGATCTGATTTTTATCATCTTGGAAGGCACAAAGCTTTTACATTTAAAATGATCTTGTTTCAAAAAATTACCAAGAAAATTTTGTTCAGTTTTGAAAGAATGTCTACTATTTCTCTTAATTAGTTTTTTGGACTCCGTCTCAAATAAAATTAAAAGTTGCTCAAGATATTCCCATACAATAGGATTCTTTGTTTAATATGTCAAATGTAATAGTATAGCTTGAAAAATGCAGTCATTAACATAAAACTTTTCAAGGAGGTTTTTTGTCAGAAAACAAAAGCACAGCCAAATTTTGCTCTCAAAAATGAAAGCCTATCAACACATTCCACCCCGGCTGTTCTCTACTTCCACATACAGAAAAATTTATTCTTCTTGTAATTTCGACTCACCTTATCTTGCACTGTATCAGTCCAAAAGATCCTATGCAGGTAGAAGTGGAAGTCCACTCCAACTGCAACTCCACGATTCTGTGACTGTACCAGAGTACGAAAATTTCTTCCATGAAGATCTCCAATCAGTAAATCACGGCCATTGGAAAAAATGATTGATGCAACACCAGCTGAAAGCAGAGGTGATAAATATATGACTATTCTGTGAACAAGCTATCTGCAAAAGGTCACTGAAATATATTCATACAGGTCATACACAGCAGACACAAAGGTTTAAATAGATACTCAGGCTACAACCTGTGTAGGTGGTTCTATGTGAGTACTTACCTCCTTTGATTTGCCCTTGTTTTCAGCCTTAGAGCAAATCAGGCAGCAGTGTATACTAAAACTCAGGTAAAACTTTCACAAAACTTCTGTGTGTCTTAAATCCTAAAGATTTTTTTCTATTTTCTATCTCCTTTAATCAAAGTAGAAACTTTCTTAAGATTTTTCTGCCTGATGGGATTCAGATATTCTTTAATTCTAGTAGGCAGGCCTTTTTCCCTGGCTTTTCATGTACTGTTCTCTTCACCTTCTTTATTCTCTCATCTCCTCAGAAGAGGCAGCCAGCTCCACAAGCCTACAGGTGCCAGCAAATACAGTCTCTTGTTGATTTCTGCTGATGTTTTGAATTCTGTCTCAACCTTAAAACTGTAAGTTCAAAGTTAAAAAATCAAACTTTCATGTGATGTTATGCAGACCATTTTAACCCATTTTAAGCTCTATTAGTCCAGCAAAAGCAAGAGACTCTTGCACTGCTACATACTAACCTGAAGTGTTGGCTCTACAGTGTCGATGATGCTCTAGGAAATAACCTTCCACACAGTGGCACTGGTGATGTCCCACACGATCTTCACACAGCTGGTCACAGACACCCCACATTTTGCAGTCATCAAAATCTGTTAAGTGAACAAGGCATAATTAAAAAAAAAAAAATGTTACATATCAGAGGGATGTCATCATATTTGGGAAGCTTCAAATTTGCCCTCTCTACTTGCTTTTTATTTGTTTGCAAAATGGTGGCAGGGGAAAAGGAAATTTTGCATGCTTTTTTCACAGATCCTCAATATTCTACTTCTAGGTAAGAGAAAAACTGGAGTTTGCTACCTAGTGATCTTCCCAATAAAAAACAAAACCATCAGGCAAAGAGGAAAACTCACTGGAAGTGAAGGGATGACACTGTATACGATCCACAACACAGTGTATGTCTAAACAGTATTCTTGCTACAACAGATGCAAGTATATTATGTACACACATGCACACCTGGATGGATTTAAGTCTACTCTGAAGGCAAGTCGTATCTTAACGTTAGGGTAGTACTGAGCTCAAGCTAACAAGGCAATGTTTGTTAGGTCAGACACTTGCTAGCAGAGGTGTCCGATTTCCAATTAAGAGGTGGATGCGCACCAGAATCAAACAGTAAAAAGTACAAAGGAAGAACTTTTTGGCATGTAAAATAGCATATATGTAGAGTCTGCAACAAGGACAACCCAGCAAGTTCTCAAGATGCGCTCTAAAAGCAATTACTAGGATTGCTGCAAAATCTTTTACTTCCAGAACTGTAAAGTATCTACCTAACTTTCTAAATATCTCATTTTATCTGTCATTATCTCAAGTCCAGAAGATTTCTAATGCTACTTAACAAATAGTTTTGAGACATTAAAAGCCAGACCTCCTTCACTTGTAAACCTACGAGCAGCACCTGCACATTATAGTGCTAGAATTCCATTGTTAAGCCAAAAAGGAATAAATAAAAGGAGAAAATGAAGTATTCTTCCTACAGGAACGTGTATTTATTAAACATTTGTTGATACCTAAGTAAAAGTGAAGTACTTCCTAGGTAGTACACTTTGGTACTGAAAAAATGTTGTCAGTAGCTTTCCAGCTTCCATGTGTGTTAAAATAAATCAGTCCACAGCGAGCCAGAAGCAAATGAAGACAAATTAAAAATTACAGTTCAATTATTTTGGCCAAAAACCAGTTACATTGACTTAAACTAAGATCTGGAGTTACGCACTAATGACTGTGGGCTCTTCCCCATGACAACTGTTTCTCCCACTACACATGACTATGTCTCTGCAAACTAAAATAGATTGATTAAAATTTCCAAGGTAGAATCAGACAGCTAAGTTTACAGAGTAGTCAAGCAGAACAACAAAAGACTCACTGAAACTACACCAGGTTTGCAAACATGTCCTTCATATATTTTCCACATAAAAGTGAAAGTAGAGAGTAAATTTTGATAGTACAAAAATCTCATGAGAAATTGAGCACTCGGAATACTTTTAATAGCACAAGAACCATAGCTTGAGTTTAAAACTTATAAAATAATCTGGTTAAGCATATACGACTAGGCTAAGCATCATGATTCTAGCATTTCCATTTGCTGACACAAATCATATATACCACCAGCAGTTTGTGCTTCCAATTTACAACAGGTACAGAAGATAAATGTAGCACCAAAATACTTCCTTTATGTTCTTGCAAAAATTCCTTATTTTCACATAAATACATATACCGATATGTCATAGGAGATACAGCCACTCAATAACACAAATATATAGCACTCTTTCCATTTTAAATTACAATGATCTATTGGGTTCTTATCTCACTTTCACTGTCACTTTCAAAAACCGTTCAACATCATTACCTGATTTTCTAGGCATACACCACCACACACCTCTGGAGCAGAAAAACTCTCCTCATCTAATCACTAAAAGCTTTCTAACACAATTTGATAATAAAACAGATACCCAAGAGTAAATCATCTTAAACATCATCAAGCTCTCACTATGTCATTAAGAGTCTCACTGAATTAGATCTTTATGATATCTCTCTGGTTTGTTTCTTTGTCACCATGCAACTGTTGTACTGAGTAATGTATTCTTTTGCTGGCTTGAGAGATTTTCTCTTTGCCAGTGCATCCATCCTCTTCGAACTTAACTTCCTGGAATTGAGACTTTTCTAATGGGCTGTGAGAAGGTACTAGGTATCTGCAATGATTGTATTTCACTTACCAATACAAGTACGACTGTCATTGCTACTTATTGTATATCCCGAAGGGCAATAACACATCCCTCCTGAAGGAGAAGAATGACAGCGATACTGGCAGCTCAGAGCAGCACAGTGTGATATGTCTAAAAAGGAAATGAAATAGTTCAGAAATACAATTACTGGTATTACTGGCAGAACAGTTCTGCCCTACTGACAGTTACAAAGCTATAGCCTTTTCTATGATGAGTCTCCCACTTCAGAAACAGCTTCTTAAAACAAGTATGCACCGGAAAAGACGTCTAAGGTTCCATAAAAATCACATATGCTTACATACATGCCAGCAAGAAAATAGAAGACAGGAATTACACTAATGTTTATAACAGGGCTTAGAATGGAGCTCAAGGATAAGTATCAATCTTACAGGAGATGCAGAAAATAAGTAAGAATACCATGTAAATAGCTGCACAGTGGAAGCTATCTACAGTGCACCATAATTCTCTCCAGTTCCACGAAATGTACTTGTGAACAATATATCCTTGAGCTCCACTTATTAGAACATAACCTCACCATTTGCTGTTTTATGCTGAAAAAATAATGTACTGCATTATATTAAGAAGAATATCCATGCTATTCCTATATATTAGAATATATTGGTTGGGCTTTATCCATGGAAGAACACTTTATCCTTTTCTTCTCTTCCTTCCTTCCTTCAAAAGAAGGAAGGCAAAAATGCCTTCATCACTCTTCCCTTTCTTTGTAACTAAAAAACAGTGATAGGTAATGAAATTACGATTGTAAAGCACTTGCTGACTTCTTTCTACTCTTTTCATCCTTCTTTTCCTTATACATCTTGATAAACTTCATTTTGCAGCCTACATCCAATGTTACAACTACATCACTCAGCAAAGCAAAAGGTACTATTCCATGACAAGGTTTAAAGTCTCTATTTTTTTTTTCTGTCCTCCCTCATATTCCAAAATGAGGAAATTGAAAACGTGAAACACCCTACATCCCAAAACTCAGAGGGAATCAATGTTCACAAGAGTGAAATTAATAGAAAAACTATGCAAGCTCATCGTTTCCAAGACAGAAAACTCAGTAGCAACACCAACTGAAGAACCAGACACTCCAGGTGAAAAGATATTTTTGAAAACCCTAATCCAAGTGACTTAACCAAGGCTCAGAATACACTGATGTGAATGTAAAAATATATCCATTCTGACATTTCTGCTGTTCTGTATACACTTATGATTCTAATACATACTGCAATGTCTGCCTGCCGTGATGTTCGTTTCATCTTCTCCTGCAGGGCAGTCTGCAGCTCCATCGCACACTTTCCCAATTGGAATACAATGCCCTGACTCAGGGCAGGCCCACTCTCCCGGGTAGCATTCATGATAACTACTTTCTGTGGAAAAGAGAAATAAGTGTAATTGAGAGGTACATTTCAAATACACTTAGAAGATGCCCAAACCTTCTTCACTCCTCATTATTAAGTCTACATTTTATTACTCTTTGTGAGGGCTTACCTTTTGACTCTGGTTATCAACAAAACAACACCAACCAACTTCAATAGTCAAGCAAGAATAAACTACTCTTGCTGCATGCTAAATTTAATTTGCACCACATTTTGTACCATGGCAGTAACTCTCACAAGCACAACAATGTACTAAAGATTGTACAAGTTAAAAAAAAAAAAAAAAAAAAAGATGCAAAGATGGAATTCAAAGTTTTCCAGAGAATGAAAATGAATTCAAAACATCCTGATTGGTCAAAACTCCAAAGAAATAGTTTAATGAGGTCTTCCTCTGAAAACATCATCGTTAGAAATAAGCATTACTACTACATACCACATCCTCTTTCATCTTCATTATCTTCACAGTCATCATCACCATCACATATCCAGCTCTGATGAATGCAGCGGCCACTTGGACAAGTGAAGAAGTTGCCTCTACAGGTTGCATAAGCTAAGGAAAGAAACACCAGTAAATGAAACTACTGAGTGACAAAAAGGTTGGCAATAGTAGCCTTGTCTGATAGATGAACCGTCATTTATACCAGTAAAATTGAGATAGTTCCGCAACTTACATATATTGTAAACAGTGCTGTTTTGTTCTGGTTTGCTCTTTATTTTAAAATACTAGAGTGCTAGGGCTTTTTGTTTTGGTTTTACTAGAAATGAGAAGAAATGCTGAATTCCTCAATTAATTTTGCAACAAGATGAACAGCACCTTACTATCAATATTTTTGAATTTGGATTTAAAAAGGAGATGCTACTCAAGATATTAGAGATAAAGATACTCATATTCAGAGAAAGAGAGTAAAAAGCTTCATGAACATTTCTGTTTAAAGCTCTCCACGGTTGTTAAGCTTTCCCTTCTAAGAGTTCATAAACATCTGTGGGTCTTCAAAGGACAAACATCATCAAATAGATAATAGAGAAATATCGGAGGGGACAGGGAGGATGCAAAAAAAATCGTGCTGGTGTTAAGTTCATGGTAGGATACAGAAACTAAATAACAACATGTGACTTTCCAAAAGCACAGGAGAAAGAAGTAGCTCAGATCCTAGAATCAATGGGGAACTCTGCAAATATACAGATCAGACATTTGACAGCTCTATAGCCATGATACTGGTTGGAGATGTAAAATCCTAGAATATCAGACCATGAAGAAAGGAATGAGCAAGAAATTCACAGAAAGAGAACTGCCAATTAAGCAACTGACATGAACATCCAACAAACTTGTAATGGTCACATGGCCAAGCAACTTAATTTTGGTTTTCTTCTGTGCACTGTAACTAACTCTCATTAAACTATTTAGAGAAAGAGGAAAAAAAAAACCCACATACTGCAAGAGTTTTCATCACTCCTGTCTCCACAGTCATCATCATGGTCACACATAAAGGCCTGTGGGATACATTCTCCATTAGCACACTGAAACTGCGTACTGGCACATCCACGTGCTGAAAGAGATTTTAGAATAGAAAGACATACAAGAAATCTGTCAGAAAATTAAAATCTTATACTTCATATATCTCTTTTCAAGTTAATTTGTTAAGGATCTCTCTGCATGTGGTACGTACTGCAATTAGCTTCATCAGAAGTATCTCTGCAATCAACTTTGCCATCACATCGTTGGCTTGCATTAAAACATGCTCCGTTTGCACAGGATAACTGTTCACATCTTGGGTAGCCTACAATAAGAAATTCCTCAGTATTAGTGTAGGTATTGGACTGTAGAGTACAATGAGTCATATATACCCTGCATCACCAGAACATCCTGATTTACTGGAAAACAAAACAGGAATACACAACTTGCCAAATTACTACTGAAAAACAATCCATTAATTTAGTATATTGTCTTCTCTAACAGTTATTTAAGAATATTCTCTAGGTAGTTAGTAAAGTTTCAAGAGATTAGGCATATTTCAATTCATACTCCTGAAACTCAAAACACGGGATCTGTGTTCTCAGTACAGTCCTACAGTAGTCAGGATAACCATTCAGAAGTAGCAAAGAAAGAATAAATGAGCAAGAAATGCTGGCTTCTGTGAGGGCCAAACACTGTGCTACACTTCTGTGCACTGTACACTGTGCCACGCAGCTTCCAGTTAAGGCCTCTGTGAAAGTAACACAGAAGAGTCATCTATGTCACTGCTTGTGGTGAACTCTGTCAGTGCTGAGGAAACAAAGGAAGAAAAACAGAACTTCAAAAAAACAGTGATCATATTATTGCCCTATAGCAAACACAGACATGAGGAGGAGGACTTACCCCAAGATCAAGACTCCTTTGAGCTACACTGAATGAGGCTGAGTCCACAGCAGCAATGATCTGAGAACTGGCAGACCAACAAGAGCCTTGTTCTTGGCCTTAATTCCCAATTTTGATCTCCGCCATTCTAGTCTTCGGCTGCCTTCTCACCTTACGTCAGTTTTGCTTCTTCCCTTACCTGAACTTTCCCTAGTGAAACATTTCCTTCAGCCTCATTCTGTAGCTGTTACTTATAATTTGTCCAACATTAAGAACATTAGCCTCTTACCATGGCCCTTTTCTTCTTCTTCGGTCTACATCCCCCTATGATCTTTTCAGTTCTTGATCTATGTTCCCCTTCACCCTCACCTCTGCAAATCCATTCCAGTCCTAACTCCTCACTTCCTGACCACAACAGCTATTTAGTGTAGGAAACAAGAGGCAGGAACCAACTAGTTAGGCAGCCGACCCACGGCAGCAATTCAACATCCAAATTAGAAATGAAAATCTTAGTGTTTCTGAGCCCACATTCAGCTCATCAGCCTCAACAAATACATCACTAAGACTTCCCCTTTCTCTCCTATGGTCTCAGCACAGTGCTTAGTCACCAGAGTTGTATCCAGGAAGGTTGTTCTATCAGTCACCACAGAGAAAAATGGATAGCACTGGGACTTCCATTTTTCAACTGCAAAGCTGAGGTAGGAGACAGAATTCTACCTTTTTTTGCAAGAAATAAAGGTAACTAATACATTAAAATGATATCAGTACTGCTGCTTGTTACCACAAGTATTTGTGATCACAAATAATCTTCCACTTCACTGTGCATTTTTTAAGTTTCAAAGTGAAAGTATTTACTAACTGTTGACTAGTAAGACAGCTGGAAAAATGACCTGATATGCATATTTAAGAGATTAAAAGAAATGCATTCATTTTATGAAATTAAAACAGCTTCAATGCACTAATTACATGACCCATAGCTGAAATATTGTTCTGATGTTTATCTCAGCCTCTGCCTGGGTAGCTTTCCCTTGCTGTTAGTCCCATTAGCGGCAAAATGGACTAAGGTTTTGAATCCCCTTGTTCAGTTTTATTACTTGTTTAATTGTTGAGTTGCTTCATATTGGTGACATTTTGCATTTGACTAGCTTCTTAAATGATGTAATTTATTCAGAATAAAACTTTATCTTATTTACAATTTAAATTTGCTTCCAGAAAGATCAGTGAGTGCAAAGCGTAAGTAAATAGACATGAGTTTACATTCTGTGATTACCTGTGAAATAACAGAATCAATTTTAAGCTATTTTTTTCTTCCACAGTTCCTGGATGTTTCATTTCTGTTTATGAAATCTTTTAATGTAAATTAATTGATAAGGAAACAAGAGTGACTAAGGAAAAGGCCAAAACAGTGATATTTCTATTTGTTTATATCAGATAGTACAGAAAAGGAAGTGGATGGTAACAGCGGAAGAAGTTAATTTCAAAGAAAGTAAAATAGTAAAATCTAACACAAATTCATTCCTACTGTTAATCACGAAGTCACCAAACAATTCATTTTGTCCTAAGGATTCTGTTTAAAGTATTAAGCCTTGCAAAGATAGAAAGACAATAAGATTATCCAGCCTTCCTGGAAAGGTCTTGTCATTACAGTCTTCATGATTTTCCTGTCTTCAGTATCATCACATTTCTTCAGACTAGTCCAACACTCCTACTTTTAATGTTCCAAGTCACAGTCATTCTTCTGTCTTAGAGGGACTGTCAACACACATTCTAATAAACCAGAGTAGTGGCTGTTGAATGATATGAAGCAGTTTCTTTCCCTGGGGCTAAATATGCTGCCTTCACAACAGTCATGGGGCCTACCAGCCGATACAGCAGAGACTGGGTTTCCCCACACAGCAGTAGAGCAGCACTGTTAAGGTACCTAGAGAACTCTTTCCAAACTGCCTTTAAATTATTCAGTTAAGAATGTTAAATGTGAAATAAAATGTGCACTTCAGCTTTCACTTATCAATGTGGAATCTACTCCAAAGGAAGAATTCTGACTACTGTCTTTTGGAAACCTCCCTGTCTGTTACAAATTTTCCAATTTCTGATAATTAAATCACTTAACTTGGCTATTCCATACCTTATTCTTGGACTATCCAGAGAATTCTCAGAGGTATGAGCAGTTCCTCTTTTTGAATTCAAGTTTAGTGCATTTCTCAAACAAGTATCTTCAATAATTTGTGTGTTATACAGTCCCTAAATTAAGTTGAAAAATTATTTTTCTCTGAACTTTAAGAGAGAAATGGCAACCCAGAGAAGATGTTCTTTCAGCAATGATATGGGGTACTTTGGATCTTGGCTTTTAGTGATTTGTACTGATGACTTCAAAATTGTCTATGGGTCTATCACATGGAAAGTTCCAAGCCTGCTGCCTCAGCAATCTTTTACTCCAAAGTATGATTCATTTCTAAATCACCTTTCACTTTAAAGAGCATACATTTTATCCACTTGTGAGTCAGGGATAAATGTACTAGTAGTTGGATGACCATGTAGTATGCTGTTTTTTTCTTTACACAGAATATGCTCTTTTTTTCTCTAAGTAGAACCATTAGTATTTTGTTTCCTACTTCTTCATCTATTCCTTTACATCATAATTCCTATTGTCTCCCCTAGACCTTCTCATTGAAGTTTAGAGTTTTGCCTTTTTCTCAGCAGCATACTAACTTCTATGAGCTGAAAGAGTAGCTCTTAAGTTACATGTCACTCATATAATGTGTCAAGCTTTTCCTTAATATCAACAATGTAACGACATTCTGTTACAAACCCAGCTATTAGACAAAAGTATCTATGAAAAATGTACCCGCTATTCAGTGATCAGCTATACTTTTCATCAATATTCAACCTGGGCCAATACCTACAGAGGCTGTCACCAGACAGTCAGGTAGTCTCAATTCTGACCACATTACACTGAAAAACTTACTTGTCTGTTTCTGTTTTGTTGGCATAATATGAACATCTTTCTTAATACAGTACAATCCAACCTTGCTTCACCTCCACAGTAAACTGCAGTTTTAGAAAAGGGTTAAAGTCTCTCAAAGAAACTATCTGGGATCAAATTCTACCTTTCTATGCAGGTTACAGTTACCACTGATTTCTGTAAACAGTACTCAAAGAGAAGACTAAAAAAAATATGCAAAATTAGCACCAAGTTTCCTAAGGCTTCGAGCCACTTAAACATGGTTGTTCTCCACTGCAACACTTCATTATTTCTTAGACAATGACAAACAAGAGGTCTTGACCTCATGGTAGCCATCAACATCTGAGTTCTGCAATAATGAAACTGTATCAGAACATCAGCTCTAATACACAAAAGAATCTGCAATGAAACTCTAATAACAAGAAGCATATTGTGGTCATCCTGTCCATCAACAAGCCCTTTAATCTTACAAATTGATTAAAATGCCAGAGGGAGATGAGATGAAACTAGATAACGTGCTAAAACTAAAGACTCACGGCAGTCTCTTTCATCTGTTCCATCAGTGCAGTCCTTTACTCGATCACACCTGTATGCACTTGGGATACACTGTCCATTTGAGCATGTAAACTGCTGACTTGAGCACGTCCTTCCCGCTGCAAGAAACAGGCACTCGTGAGGGCTTTTTTTTTTTTTTTCCTTCAGTCAGGATTTTTTAAGGCAGAAAACTACTTTCCCTCTTCCTTTCTTAATTACTCCATCTATCTCACAAATATTAACATATGACTTTTTCTTTGCACACTCAGGGAGATTTAAGAACACTTAACAAGCAAATAACGTAACTCCATAAGGCCTTCTGGACCCTGCATAGTCACTGTTTCACTTCACTAGCAGGGCTGACCTCTAGGTTAAAAATTACCTCCTTGTAAGTGTTCTGCCTAAAAGATTTAATTACTGATTTTTTCTTCTTGAAGTTTTTCTGTCATTTTGTTTACTGGCACAAAATCTGTCAGTACATGTCAGTTATTCTGTTAACAACCCAAGCGTAATGAGTGTTAACAAGCTCACTTCTATAGTGCCACTATGTAACACAGCAGAGCAGGAGATAAGGCACTTCTCTGTAATATAACCAGGCCTCAATAGTCAGGTATACTTTATATTCATAACTAATAAAGGACCAAGAATTATTATGTCTCTTCTCAAGACAACTCTGACAGTGGAAGGCAACCACAGATAACTGTACAACTCTACTTTGATTCTACTGGGGCTAAATTATAATCTCTGTTCCTCTTAGGAAAATTAATTGGGTCTCTGAAGATCCAGCTGAAAAATAACTGCTAACTTTTCCTCCCTTCTGCCATCTGCACTTTTGCTTCTTTTAAACTCATGTCTCAAAACAACACCAGTCAATATGCTGGCATCTGGTCTGCTGCTTTACAGGGGTCTGTTCCTTCTGTCAGTAGTGTTCCCAAAAAAAATCTCAGATAATCAGATTCCAGTGTCACTAGGGAAAAGGGTTTTTGGGGTTTTCTGTCTACAGATTCCTTAGTTAACACATAACCAGTGGTTGTGCCAACACCTTCCCAGAGGAAAAGGGAAGCAAAACACAGTTAACTTTAGTTCCAATTATTCCTTCCTTGGAATAACATTAGATCTTAAATACTTACGACACTGTTGATGTTCATCTGATCCATCTTCACAATCTTCCTCATCATCACACACCCATGAATGTGGGATACATTCACCATCAGTCTGACACTGAAACTGATTTCCCTCACAAGTAGGTTGAGCTAAATGTAAGGAAAGAATAAAAATGTCATTTCACAGACATTTGGGAAAGCACTTTCAAAGAAATCAACAAATAAAGAGACTTAAGATTCAAGTATCCATTGACGATAATTTCCAGTAAATACATGAACAAACCACAGAAATACAATGACAAACCACAGAAAAGAGCCAGATCCAGGTCATAACTGTGGGCCAGAAGAAGAATGTTTGAAGGCAAATTTTAGTTTAGTGAATATTTTATGTATATTCTGTTCTGCATCAACTCATGGAAAAAGACAGGTTCCTGAGGAAGAAGAGTCACAGCAAAAGCTTAAGACTCTGAACTACCCTCATGCAGAGCCTCTTTCTATTCACTGATGTATAAAGTCACGCAAGCTACGCCATGCTCACAGAAGTCTGATCAACTGCTCTCACTCCACTCCAGGTGCTCTGTTCCTGGTAGGAAGGTTTTTCAAAACAAGCTTATGATTCTTCTCCAGTAATTCATGAAACAGAAGTTAGGATAGTGTCAGAACAACACAATTGCTGTCATCCCAGCTCCACTCTGCACTTTTCAATAGTCAAGCAACAACATTAGAAAGAAAAGTTAAAAAAAAAAAAAAAAAAAGAGCTTGAAATTAGCTGCATTCCTGCTTCCTTGCTCCATTCCTACTTAATAATCCTGGAAAGGATCACTGTCACAAAACAGTCCAGTAGACAGGACTCTGGTCTTAAACATCATTTTTTCCTGGGATCATCTTTTTGCTGTGCTGCCAAGTCAACTAGAAATACTTTGTGCTCATGGAATGAAATGTAAGTACAACTATCAATGTAATCTAAACATTCAAGGCAGAAAATGAAATCGCTTCACAGATTTAGCGTTGAGAAGTACAAAATTATACTACAAGTTAAGCAAGTAGATAAAAATCAATCACATACTATAGCATACACAATGTTAATTGTCTTCCTTGTATTCCTGACATGAGTATCAAAGAAGAATCTTGTAATACAGTTTTAAGCATGGGCTAGTTTTAAACCATTCAAAACTATCATTCTAGACACATGTACCTCATTACCTACAGCGTATTAATATTGTTTTTGAGAGCACAGTTAAATAAAAGGGAAAAAGTCTGTAAAATTTAATTTTCATCTTTTTTTCCCCATGAACAAAAACTCAGCCTCACACTTGTAAGCATGATAAACACAGGTGTCAGATTTCTGTTAGCTTTCATAGTCGATACAAATTTAACCTGCCCTTTGTTCAAAGCCCAACCACTTCTGTTCAGTCATAGTTCAAAACTAAGCCAATACAGCAAGCTATAGGACAGGACCATTCTGTTTTGCAAGTTCAAGGCATCCTTCAACCAGAACTGCAATTATTTTAGAGCTAAACAAATGCTAAGCAACAAATCAGTCTGTCAAGCTGTGTGAATAAACTCCAATTACTATATGAGTCAAGCAGCAAAGAAACAATCCAGTGTGAAAAGAGCTAACATAAATTAGTCTTTTGCATTCCATATCAGCTGAGGGGCAAAAGCTGACCTAACCTGTAAATACGCTAACAACCACACCAGCCCACAAGACCTCAAAGAACACTAGAATCGAGAAGAAAAAATGAAAGCTAGTTTCTGAAAACAGCCCACAGAGGGAATTCCCTCATTTTCAATTTTTTATTTGAATATTTAGCTTAACAGAGTTTTTGTGTATGGACATTACAGCCTGGTTGAATGCAACTTTGTCTCTGAGTTGCTCATACTGGGGACAACACAACCACTCCAGACAACTAACAAAGACTCTTCTTGAGGTGGTATAGGTACATTGTCTGGATCATCAAAGCTTCTGAGACCACATCATGCTGGAAGTATTAGTACGTATGTATCCTATATATTGAGGATTACTGCAATAATGGAACACAATACATTTCTACATCTACCTAGAACTCAGTCCATTAGTCACCAAAAGAAGCTACATTATTAAGGACTTGGATTTTGAAGAGAAAGCTGTCATCTTCTAAGTCAAGCATTACTTGACTTTCTGACTACCAAAGCTAACAGAGAAGAGATACGACTCTTGAGCAGATTCTACAGTCATCTCCAACAACTAACAGTTTTCTCCCCCTTTTCCCTCTGTATGAAGTGCATTCTTGTATCACAGGTATAGTTGGGAGCACACTGAGATCTAAGAAATTCTTATATTA
The DNA here is from genome assembly GCF_016699485.2 of Gallus gallus. Classification (NCBI taxonomy): domain Eukaryota; kingdom Metazoa; phylum Chordata; class Aves; order Galliformes; family Phasianidae; genus Gallus; species Gallus gallus. The sequence goes on along the minus strand of NC_052538.1, from coordinate 18,376,896 downwards.
TCAAGAAGCTGCTCTACAGGTATTTCACTTACGACAACCAGCTTCATCTGTATCATCTGAGCAATCTCTAGCCCCGTCACATCTCCAGTCTGCAGGAATACAGCGACCATTTCCACAGCGAAACTGTCCACCTCCACAGCCTGTAGTAAAACAAAGTAACAAGCAGGTTAGCAGTACAGCTAATCAAAGCAGACACCAAAGTGCATTACTATTCCATCCACGACTACAACACAGAAATGGAAGTATATTATGATAATACAAAAATGAAAATGGCCCAATTCTTTTTCATGTAGTCAGTGCTCTGTACACCCAGTCAAAAAGGAAATTAAAAAAAAAAAAAGCAGCTCAGAAGAGCAGATGTACTACAGGAACCTATTTAATGGAAATATTTCCATTTTAAATTCACAGACAGTAGAGACCTACATAAAGGTAGGGGATCATTTTCCGCATAATTTCTTCAGGCTAAACATACTAAACACGCAGATCTCCCCTGAGCCTGTGAGGATAACAGTAATTATCCCCTCTGCACCCACTATCAATGGGGAAGCTGGGGAATATAAAGATAGAGCACAGTTCTATCTTGGAGGTACTGGTGGATGACAAGCTGGGCAAGAGCCTGCAAGCCAACTGTATCCCAGGCTGCATCAAAAGAAGCGTGGCTAGCAGGGCTAGGGAGGTGATCCTGCCCCTCTGCTCTGTGCTGGTGAGACCTCACCTGGAGTACCACGTCCATATGCAGAGTCCTCCATACCGGAGAGACATGGACTTGCTGCAGTACATCCAGAGGAGGGCCACAAGAATGATCCAAGGGATGAACAGTTCCTCCATGAGGACATACTGAAAGAGCTGGGGCTGTTCAACCTGAAGAAGAGAAGTCTCTGGGAAGACCAGAGTGCAGCTTTTCAGTATCTAAACGGCCGCTGTAAAAAAGAAGCAGACAGACTCTTTAGCAGGGTCTGCTGCAATAGGATGAAGAGAAATGATTTCAAACTAAAGGAGAGGAGATTCAGACTGGATATAAGGAAGTTTGGGTTTTGTTTTTGTTTTCTTCCCCTCAATAATTGTGGTGCAGCACTGGAACAGGTTGCCCAGAGATTAAGTATATGCCTCATCTCTGAAGACACTCAAGGTCAGGCTGGATAGGACTCTGAGCAACCTGATTTAGCTACAGGTGTCCCTGTTCACTGCAGCAGAGGAGTTAGATTAGGTGACCTTAAGGGGTCCCTTCTAACTCAATTCTATGATTATGTGTGAAAATCTTGTTTTAGAAGCCATGTAATGGTGACGTGCTCCAAAGTATGGAAGACCTCCATGCTGTTTTGTTTTTATAACACCCTAACCTTTAAAGTCTTTCCTCTAAAGTATAGGAAAGCATATCAACATTTAAATAGCAAATAATTATAAAAGAAATTAAGCTTTTAGACATTTATGGCTGATCAAAAGCTAGCCTGCCATCATTCTATCCCACTTGACCTACTAGGGATTAAGAACTGATTAAAGGAACATTCCCAGGTGTAAATGCAGCTGGATCAGGCCTTTATTAGACTCATCTAACAAAATCTTCAGTCCTGTAGCAGAGAGAAAATACACTGTTTATGGCCTTTCTTTGTGACTACGGCCTCGTAAAAAAAGGAGTGAATAGTTTTATAGGTCCCCAGAACAATGAGCTATAACTTAATTAGGCTCAACAGCCCTCTGTTTCATGTTAATCTGTTGTCAGCACTTCAGAGCAGGGAACTCTGAAAAAAAAAAAAAAAACGAGGCAGCAGCAAGCAAAGCCCAGCCCTGAAGAAAAAAAAAAGTTTCCTGGTTTAGTTAATAATCACAGGATAAACGTACATCTTTCAATTATTCTCAATGCTTTGTCCAAAGAAGATAACCTCGGTGTATTTAAACACCACCACCTACTTTCTGAATTTGTGATGACATAAATAACACGCTACCCTAACTTTTATGTAAAACCAGGCATATCAACACTGTCACATAAACACATCTAAGTGATGTATTCCTAAGGGATATACGCAAGCTACTTTATGCAAGGAATGTTCAAATCTGATTGTCTGGTAGTGACATCCTGATTTATAACGTATCCTGCAAATGGTCAAAAATTTCACTTGGATAAATGGTGGTACAGAGTGGTACAGGAGTACGTTCACCCAAATACCTTCTATAGTCTAATGCACGATGGTGGTTGGTGGTGCAGGTCTGAGGTTGGTGGTGCAGGTCTCTTATCAACTACCTTTAAAACACAACAACCTCCCTTGCAAAAATGCCCTGAAGGAATGTACAAGTTCACTCTGGAATCCCAGGCCCTCTCACTGAATTTTGCCCTCCAAAGCAACATTTCCATATGAGATTAGCGGTTAAAACTCTAATAAACACAACACCTAAAACACCACATTTCTGTTGGAATTACTACAAAAAGGTATAAACTAAAATTGCTTGTGTATTTGGCATCTATTGCCATTCAAAACCACAGGAATATTAATAGTCACTTATTTAAAAAGAAGTCACAATAAAGAATTAAATCCATATCCACAAATGAAAAAGATATTTACAAACAAGCAAGTAATTACACCATAATTTGTATATTATTCATAAAGAATAACCGGGGAAAAAAAAGTCAAGTATTACATACAGCTGCTAATTCATTATGCTTATCTTGTACTAAGTTCTTATATTTAATCACATCCTTATAGTCGTATGAATGAGGAGATAACACTGATAAACTTTTAAGAAAACATTATAAACATAGCTGCCTTCATATAGTATGAGAAATGGTAACTGAATGTTAACAGAAAATCTGCAAAGCACGCAGTTCTCCTACACTGTAATTCTTCACGGAATTACAGTTTAAGTTGCTCACACCTACGTACAGTAAGTGCTGTATCAATGTCTGTTTATACAGTTCTTCAGCAGACCTGTTATAATTCATTTAATTATGGCATTAGCCTTTTCAATTGTTATCTTCTGTGCTTTCTTTCTGACGGCACACAGCTCTGATGCACCTTCACAGAAATACAAAACCGACTGACACTTCACGAATCACTGCTTTATAATATCTTTGTAACAAAGAAAACTGCACAGTAAATAATGACATAAATGCATTAAAAAGTCAGCCTTTGAAACTTATACAAAAGAAGTAAAGGTGATGAGTTTCAGAAGAACTTTTCATCAAGGCTCTAAAAAGCCTGTGTTTCATCTCTGACCAAAAGTTGTTCTAACTTTTTTTTAACAAAGAAAGTAAACGGGGGGAAAATGAACTACAAAATCTATTACTATCAATATTCAGCAGAAATATCCAGGATAAAATAAAATTAACCACGTCAACAGTAACAGCAATAACCAGGTTTGTTCCTACAGACAACTACAGAGGCCATTTGCTCTAAATTTGAATGTACTTGTTCAGCTAGAAACAAGTACCTGAAAATTAAGAGATTTGAACAACCGTGATTTAGCTACAATGAATGTAGTTATCTGTCTTAAGTGACATACAGTGCTCACACCGAATAGTGACGATCCGCAAAAGAAGCACACAGAGTCCAAAAGGACCATTTCCATTGTTTCAGTCTATGCGATGTGGGCCTGCAGCACCTGGCTCAGCAGGGAACTGTCAGAAGACAAGGGGCATCTGCTCGTTTACTGCCATTATGTGAAGCCTGGATTCACTGATGGATTAGTAATAAGCAATTTTGGAAAAATTTTGCTTTCCAAAGCAAAATTTCTTTTAAAAATAGCACAGCAGCTCATAAATCAGACACTGCCAAAAAAAATTAATACTAATGAGGTAATTTCCATAGAAATTCTGATTTACTCTGACAGATGCTGATAAAACCAGACACCTCTTTCAGGCAAACAGAATTCTGTCAGCATGATTCCTGCAGGAAATAACCACAGTGCTTAAAAACAAGCAATAAACCAATTTAAGTTTAAAGCTTTACTGCCATGCTTAAAATGTACTAACAGAAAAGTACCTGGGAGACTTCTGAAAGTTCAACGTTCAGATAGGATCAATTTTTTCGTTTTGCTTTGTTTTTACTATAATTCATTTTTTTGTCTTCTGACTGTGACAGACTAAAAAATACCTGACAGGCTTTATGAATCATACCAGAATATATAAATAGGTCCTTCTGAAAGTAATTTCTGCTATTTATTTCCATGGAAACTACAACAGATACAGTAAGACTATTTGATAAAGCAACTATTGAGCTACAAAACACAATTCATCAACGTAGTGGCCACCATTAGCTCTGCATTTTCACCCATGATGAACAACAGCCTGTATGCCAATCTTGTCAAAATCTGCACCAGCAGAGGCGACCCGCTGTCACAGTCATCATGGTTGAAACACACTGCCCATTACCTCACTGTGCTCACATCCACTGTTTGGCCTCCATAAATATTCAGCAAGTGTTGATGAATGTCAGTGGGTGCCATTTTTTCCAGATGGAGAAATTCAGTGACACACCTTTGCTCTATACACACTTCTATGTCAGACATCATACTGTCAGACTGTCCCTTTGCTCCATCAGTCGCACTGCAACAAAATGTAATGGAATATTGGCAGGAAGGTTTAACCTCTGCTGCCATACCAACAACGTCTGCCTCTGACACTGTGGGCTAACATACTGAAACAGGAGGCAGTACTTTCAGAGCAGCCCTCCCATAAAGAATTCCCGGACATTAACAGTAAGAACTTTGAAAGATAAGTATTTAATTGTTCAGTATTCAGGAAAACACCAAGGAAAAAGACAGAGTATGATATTATCTTTAACACAAACCAGTCTGGTACCAAAACATGCAAATCAAAGTTCAGAACTCTCACTGAAAAAATATATCCCAAGAGCACAACTCCTAACCTTCCTGTTAGACTTAACAATCTCTGGGCTTTATGCTGATTTTGTCACTGCCTCTTCTGTGCCTGGGATCCATTCATGAGTGGATGTTTAAGATCCAGAATTTGCTCAGCTGAAAACAAGAAGGCCAACAGTGCAGGCTCTGGCTAATCCACTTAGTCAAAGATTATGCCAGGTAGTCATTTCCCCAGGAAATAAAGAAATGTAATAGTGATTTTGTCATAGCAAAGACAGGACAAAACACTAATAAGAATACAATATTAGGCTTCTAATTTGTGATTAAACATATGTAGTGCTGAACAACAGAAATAACGCGATACAAACTCTATTACACAATTAACTACAATTAACTTTGTGCTCTGCGACAACCAGTGCAGAGGAATAAAGTTAAACCACTGCCAAAGACAAACTCCACTGCCACCAGATGTTGGTAGCCAATCTTCATACCACTAATGGATGTTGCTCCATGTCACGTTAAGTCGTATGGAGCTTTACGAGGAGAAAGAGACGTTAATAGCTTCAGACATTTCACAACATAATCATTCTAATTCATAGGGCTACCATTATGTCCTCTCAACTTTATTTGTGCTTCATTTGCTCCAACATGTTTGTGTGTAAGAACTTACACTGAGAACTAAAAAAATTAAATTCAATTTTTTTTTTTTTACTATTATTAAAAATAGGATTAAATTTTTTTTTTTGACTCATAATGGAAACAATACTGTTGTACAACTCTAGAAGTTACACTCGTCTCCTTTCAGTTGCTCTCTAGGCCATTAGTCTTTTCCAATTACTTTCAAGCATTTCTCTATCTTCCCTTTCAACATTGCTTTCAACTTTTGACTCCACGTGTTTTGAATTAATTATATCATCCTCAGATTTTTAAGGCATCGTGACTGTTTGACTACAAATAATAGACCAGAAGTGATCACTAGTCCTTTCTTCCGCACATTCATAATATCTTTGGGAACTGCTAATACCTCTTTTAATAGTTATGCTTGAATGAAAGACTTAAATTAACGTAGAATGCATTAAACTCAGAATAGATTGCACCACTCGAACTGCCTACTCAGAAGTGCAACTTACATTGCTGTGATGACTTTACATTTCAGGAATCATCTTTCACAACTTTTTTAATGTTTTAAAAGACCAACATCCTTCAAGGCAGTAATTTTTTCCTCTGAACTGTTCTGTCTTCATACATCAGCATTTCATTTAAAAACTAACTTAAAAGTGCTAACAAACAGCATTACAAGCCTCTCCGTACAAATTTTACAACACAAAAGTACGTGACAGGTTCTCTTTTCTTTCTGCCTTCCAATAAAAGGTACTCTTTGTTCCCACTCAGCCCCCAAACAGAAAAAGCACCATGCCAGCTCACTGGTGGCCCTGCAGGTAAAGTCCTGGAGATGCACCTTTCATACACTCTTATGTCAGATTTTTGCCTAGTCTAATTACACTTCAAACAGCCTGGGGTTTTGGAATGCTCGGGGAGGTGAGGCTGAACGTCTGCAAATTCCAGCTCCATTCCTCCACACCAAGGAAGAAAGAAACAAAATTCTTAATTCAACAAAGACCTTTGCTTATTTTTGTAAAACACTCTAGGATACTGAAAAGTAGTTTTTTGCTAGCAATTACAATAGGAGAATAAACAAAGATTAAACTACAAAGTAGAATGGAGTCAAAGTTCTGCTATATTTCACACCACTTCCTTAAGATAGTATTTATTTTTGTCTTTATATTCTCTTCAAGTAGCATTAATATTTAATACAAACTATTCAGATTTGGAAATTAATAATAATCAGATCACATGAGCAACCACAGGTATTGCTGAAAGTAGCGCAAGACTTATCTTCGATCATCAAGGCTGCACAACATTGAACATCTTTTGCGCCTACATGTCCATAAAAACCACCATGTTAAAGAAATAATGGATAGCATCAAATACAGTACAAAATTAGTCTGCACTCAATTCACGTAACTGGAATATTTCTATATACAAAACGCTGAGGACCGACCTTAAAGCAATAGATCTGTTTTTCTGCTAACAGTAACTGGACTTAGAGGTTTGACTCCCAAATCCTGATCACACATTCTTCAAAATATAGCAGAAACCCACTAACAATAATAAAATAGCTGTTACTTTACAACATAGCAGAAAATTATACTTCCAGCCCATCTCTCCCTAGGAATCTGCTCACGTTTTAATATTACTGGATTATAAACAGAACTTATTAGGAGGGTGGGCAGAATGGAAACAGAAGGAAAACTTAACTTTAGTTTTTATTTATTTTCTTCCACAAAGCTCGCTGGACAAGCAGAGCCCTGCTCTATCTCAGATGGAAGAGCTGAATATTCCATACTCACAGAAGCAGAACTTGGGAACATCCCGTGTTGTGAGCTCAGTGGAATGTTTGGTATCAGAAGCTGTTATAAATGAGTCTTGCTTGTGGGAGTATATCCCAATGTCTACTTTTTAAAATATTATTCATTGATTTACAACAACAAACACCTTAAAATTCAAGAACAAGAGTGTAAGTTTTGTACTTCACTACGGACTTCAAAATATGATGTTTCACTATTGAAAGAGGTATGGTTTCCATTTCAAAATCAGGTGCCAGAAAGCACTGTTCCGTCAGTACAAAAAAGTGAAGTCTGGAGATAGCCTTCCCTACTGCTGCAAAACAGCAATGCCATTTTAGATACAAGAAGAAATAATAAAATTACACTGCTAAATTCTGCATTCTACAAGTATATTCTGTGCTTTGTCTGCACACTCCTGCACACACAGACACTTGTCAACTGTAATGTTTGCTAAAGCTAAGGCATCAAAACTCATTTTAATAATGCTCACATGCAAACTCTTTTAAGAAAACTTAAAACCAGCGTATTCTACGTTAAACTATTTGCTTTCAGTTAATACAGTTATAAAAGGACTATAGATTTATTTTTGCTAATGCGTCAACATAAATCCAGGAATTAAAGAAATTCAGTGTTTTAATCTACTGAAACTAAGCAGGAAAGCTTTCCTGCGAGGAAGAAGTTTCAAGTCTCCTGCAGACATCAAGTTCAAAGGAATGACACTGTAAATGCCTCCTAGCAACGTTAAAGATATTTGTAATCCTCATCCTCTCTACCTTACTTTAGCTTTTTTAATTGAAAAAGTAATGAATGTAAACAGTCTGATAGAAAATAGAAAACCTAATTTTCTTTTTCCCCAAGTACAAACCTGAACAATAAAGAGAACAAGCTCCACATTTGCTGATAAGTCCCATGCAGTCCTCTTAGGGAAAAAAAAAAAAAAAAAAAAAAAAAAAAGTCTGTTTAAGCTCTGATATTCAGAACAAAATAACTGTGGTCTCTACCGTATCACTTTGTAACTACTCATTTTGGGAAAAAAAATAAAGAAACACAATAGCTTTAAATTATTCACTGCATAAATGTAAAAAAAAAAAAAAAAAACACTTTAAATTTAAAATCATGACGGCTTCTTTACTACAGATGCCCACATCACATATCACTGCCATCCTATAGTACTGTAAGCAAATTCATAGAAACAGCAATGCCTTTCTAACCTTGATTCAACTCATACACTATTTAAAAAGCCATAAGTAAATTCTTAGCATCTTTGTAGTCCTAAAACAAGGCAGAAATAGGAACAATCCCCTTAAGCAAGAGCTAATTCTAATAGACAGGATGTGATACTCCTTTCCACTGACAGTAAATATTCCTTATACTAAACAGCGTTCTTCCTTCAGTTGAAGTCACTGTTACATTTCCCACATTTCAGTGATGTCTGATTCTCAGTTGTTAATTTTTATTTGACGCTTCCTTTATCCTGACTGCATACAAAGTATTTGCATTGGTGAGACTAACAAGAATTACCTGTAGTCCTTTCTTGGAGAGTTAAGTGATTAACCGTCTGGCCAAATTCAAAGAAACTAGTATTTATGGTACTGAAATGTTAGCCTCCACAACATAAAAATGTATTTCAGGTACATTACGTGTAAAGAACACGTTCCGCCCTAAATTGGATAACCTTAACCAGTTGTCCCGACATTAGCTGTCTTAATCCACATAATTCAATTGTGATGGTGTTAGGTGGGTAAGTGAAGCAAGCAGTATGATCCCTGGGGAAGCACACAGTTCAGAGCTCTCCTGAATCCCAGATGCTTCTTTCTCATGAATGGCACATTAAATATGCGAAAATCTGTTCTAATTGACCAAATGACACGAAGAGGAAGAAGAACAAGCAAACACAGGAGAAGTAAAAGACACCCCCAATTACTCACAGAAGGAAGCATCCCAAGCATTTCTGTAAGAATGGGCCTTGCTAATGGCCCCGAGGGCTGCCGTAGAATAACAATTGGGAAACCAGGGGGTTATAAGGAGGGGGAGAAGATAGCCCAATGAGAAAGACCTTCGAGAAGAGGAAGTATTTACAGCTACACAGTGCGAGGAAAATGGAGGGGGAAAAAAAAAGCGTTCAAACAATTTAGGAGCATACGTACAGTATATGCCATTGAGAACATTTGATAGATGCAGTAGCAGACGATAAAACCACCTTGTCACCGAGCTACTCCCACACTGAGAGCTGCATTGTTTTTTAAATGGATTTTTCAACCGATGTGCTGTTTGTTCTCAAAATTAAACCTCACGCTGAGAAGGTGAGCTGCATTCATTTCAGTCATGTTCTCCTGAAAGCTGATGAGCCATTACGTATAACAACGAATCTGCCTCAGTACCAGCCTAACAATCTGGCTTGTGACAACGAAATCCTGTCATTTGTAGTTCTCTTACGCACTATTGTTAAGACTGAAAATTACTACGCAACATATAACACTTTACCAAATCATAAACTTTACTGGCATATTATACCATAGATTAATGAAAAATGAAACTTGTCATGAAAAAAATGAACCATTTCCCCTTACAGATAATAAATACAGTAAGCATACAGATCAAAAGCTATTTTTTTTCTTTTCACCACAGAACCCATATTCTTAATAAACTGCTTCACAATTGACGTAATACCATCCTACCGATTGAGTCTCTTGGATAAAAAAGACACGTTAATCTGAGTCCCACAGCTTCACAGGGTACCCAATCATCATTTTGAACACGAGAAATAGTCATTGTGATTTGCTGAAGACTAAATATGTGAGAATATTTTCAGAAAAACAGAAGAATGGAAATGTCTGTGCAGAATAGATACACGGTACGCTACAAGCATCTATTGTGCACAGACGTTCTAATGCTGCTTACCGCTGTCAAGGACAACTACAAAGACTGCTTCTGATGCACTGGCAATTGCTATGTTTCTCCCTCATTCTGAAGCAATGCAACTTCAGCAGGCAGCTAACAGTTACAGCTGGTCACTCCCAATCAAGCTCCTTTTCTCATGGAATTTTGTTTTCAAGAAGTACCATCTGAATTAGAGGACTTACGTTGTCCAAAATACTCACACAGAATGCAATTTCACCTTAATAGACTTGAAAAATCAGTGACAATAATTAAATTATCAGTTTTAAATGTGGTATAATTTATTTTTTTTATAAAAATATTTTCACCAGAACAGTAATACTAATGAATATCTCAAAGTACAGAGTCAAAATCCTTGAGTTCATCAAAAGCAGATTAACACAATAAATTTATCCTATCACATGTAATCACAAATAGCAGAAAAGGTATCACCTCTCTCTCAAGTTTCACAGTGGTAGCAGAACACGACACAGAATCACAGAATGGCTGTGGTTGGAAGGGACCTTGCAGCCCACCCAGTCCCACCCCCTGCTGCAGGCTGGTTGCCCCCACCTGCTCAGGCTGCCCACAGCCCCACCCAACCTGGCCTTGAGCACCTCCAGGGATGGGGCACCCACAGATCCTCTGGGCAGCTGTGCCAGGGCCTCACTGCCCTCTGAGTAACAGATTTCCTCCTAGTATCTAATCTAAATCACCCCTCTTTTAGTTTAAAGTCATTCCCCCTTGTCCTCTCACTACAGTCTTCTGAAGAAGGGCTCCTCTCCAGCTTTTCCATAGGACCCCTGAAGGTATTGGATGGACACCCTAAGGTCTTCCTGGTGCCTCCTATTCACAAGGCTGAACAATCCCAGCTCTCTCAGCCTTTCTTCATAGAAGTGCTACAGCCCTCTGAGTTTGCATACACTTTTGCAACCTTTAAATCATAATCCCTTCCTCATAGCAGTAGCTCCCATCAAGTCTTTCCAAATGCCTGCTAGGAAGAGGGCCCCAACCACACCAGGTATATTGCTGGCCAAAACGTCAGCATCTCTATGAAGAACATATGATGACTGAGATTTTTCCTCAGTGGGGCAATAACTGGGGGTGTCTCTCCCCCCCTCCCTGCTACCTCATGAAATTTCTTGGGATTTAAGTGCCTGAGAATTCTCAGCTCTGTGAGAAAAACTTGAGGGAAGCTGAGTGGGCCAACAAGTTAGAAAGTACTGCACATCTGAAAAGAGAGCTCTTCACTGCTAAAACATTTTTATTCAGGAAACCAAACAAGAAACAGGGAAGAATGGTATCTGTTATCTATCAGGTAATAAGATCTTGGTATGAATAAAGTCTTCAGCAAGATCAGAGCTTTTACTTCACTCTTAGTTATTACTTCACTAAATTTCACTATTTGTCTTTTAGTTTCTTTTTTCCTCAAACAAACTGAAGAGCCGCTCATATTTCTAATCTATTTTAAGTTCTGTTTTAAAGTTTTGTTTTTTGTTTTTTTTTTTAATATTTGTACCCTAAGAATCATTTTAAAGTGCCTTCTGCAGCTGGCTTGTTAGAAGTTCAAAACTGCAAAAATAATTACGACTATTAATATCATTTCTATATTTTCACTGTTAAACTGCCATTTTTTCCAATTGTCTGCAATTACAATACAAACCTCATGAAACACCACCACTTCTACTGCATTTGCCAAAGAAGCCTGGCTGTCATTGCTGCATCCTTTGCTCAGGCAAAGCTCCCAGCGAGGCAGATGGCGATCCGGCCCCAGCAAGGCGACAGCATGATTGAGCTATGTCTGAGACTATTCAGATCACCCTCTTGGTTCAGCCAACAACAATTTGTCAAGGCTCAGATTATTAACTAAGCAGGCTCAGTTCAGTTACACTACTAAATATCTTTCACATACTGCAGAGGTAACAAAAGGAATTTTAATACTTTGGTACGTGTACAGAATATTAGAAACTAAAATTTACTTCCTGTCAGAGACATCAGGCTTTAAAGTGCATTCTGTGGCTGACTTCATTCATACACAGAAGAGAAAAACTGCAAAGCTAACAGAACAGCTCTTGTACAGGTATGGAAGACACCACAAACAGTTGCTAGTTTCAGACACCAACTACAGTTCATTTGTTTCAAGTGAAATGGTTTAGAAACCTGCTATATCTCTCAGTAGTAAAAATCAGGTTTTATTAATTCAGCTAGGCCAATAAAATTGCTGCAGCATTCCAAGCACTTGGTTATCGTCCAACTCATTTATTGTACTACAGGTTTAGAACAGCCCTACAATCTTGCTCAAAAGTGAACACGTGAGCAGTCCCATTCAAGTCAAGCCATCTGTTTACACTAGACAACTTTACAAAAGAGTTTCCAGCAATGCTAACTATTATAGCCCTGATGGGACCATTCTTCTAACTAGCCTGCTAGCCAACCATTTCCTAAATATCCTTACAGCAGCATTAAGCAGTGATTGCATGGCCAACTGAGCCAATCCACTGACTCACTACCATAGACAAAGGGTTTCTTTTTTTCCCCCTTTCCAAAACCACTCCTTCTCCCACTCAGTGCTGAGGTTCACTTGCTTTTCCAGCCTCTAGTGACTACCAGACCTTTCTCTGCATTGTCCTAATTCACTAAGCCATCAAGAAAGTACCCAATTCACCAGACCTGGTTTAGTTTTCCATCAGATTTGTACATGAAAGTCTGATAAGAAGCAGTACTAACAAAATAAGCCAAAACACAAGCAGTAACACAGGAACATGTCATTGCAAGAGGGAGAAGAACAGTCTTCCTCCCAGCAGCAATAGTAGCTGTTAAATTGGCTCATCAGCTCTGTAAAACCATACCCCTAGGCGACATGCTACGAGGGGGCCTAGATACCCCTAAGTGGGGCATCCCACTACTGGTGATTGATGTGAAGTTCGCAGCCAACTTCCTGCTTCTGGGCAGGCCTGTGGAGGACTATCTATCCAGGCAGGCACTTCAATTCTGCAAACCCTATACTCCTTCAAACTACACTAAACCAAATCAAACCCTTCGGTATGCTTATCTGAGTGCATAATGGTTTCCGAAGATGAAACCCATCACCTAGACTGTAAATGTGAATATAGCAATTCCTGGGATATCTTGAGTACTACATATCTTTGTTTTTAATAAAGATGCCACAGAACTTAACTAAAAACCCCATCCATCACCTTGTTCTACAAAAGCATGAGGCTGCAGTCATCAGCCACAGAAGTCCCTGTTACAATGGACTCACTTTCTTGAACTCTACACAACAGCATGTGGCATCATGACCTGCTTGCATGAGAAAATAATTGGACAAAAACAGTGCTGATTTACAGTGTCTTCTGCTGAAGATCTGACTTCTGGAGTGCAAAACAATTTGTTCATATTAGAAGCCTAAAATATAACAGAGCATAAAGGAAGAATAATTTCAGTTAACTCTTTTATGCCATGTTATTAAATACCCAGCAAACTTTGTAACAGTGATCCTTAGATCTCTAATCCACTTCAAGCATTGCACAACAAAGAAAACATTAAAAGGCTCAAAACCAACAGTAAAAGCTTATAGAACCTGCTGGAGGAAATCCATTCCATTAAACATTTCTATGCTTACTCATTAAACTTCATTTTCTTCAACTGTTCTAAAAATGTGCTGAGTTGAGGGAACAAAAAAAAAAACAAACAAACAAAAAACCAACAACAGTTAAAAGAACATTACCATAAGAAAGTAGATTTCAAAGTGGATCTCAAGCAATAATAAGCTATTAAAAGAGATGTTTACTCTTCACTGAATCCTATTTTCCATCATGAAGATAAGTACAACTCAGGGGTATTTTCTTTGAAATCAATGGAGCTGCACTGGCTTGACTGAGAAGAGCCCTCACCTCATCTAAAACAGTTTAGGATATTTTATGAAGAAAGTACAGTTATTAAATTATATGCAGAAGCACTTCGAAGTGATTTGTAAAGAAGTTGACTTTTATTTGCCACACTCAGTGTAAACTATTAAAAACACACCAACAAATTATCTGATTATTGTAGCTAATTAACCACAGTGACCTAATCTAGCATAAAAACATCAACTTCTCTTTATATACATGTCAATCTGTAGATCATTAATTAGAAGATACCTTTAACGTTTTTCATCAGTGACACCTTCACATCCACCAAAGTGCTATATGACATCACTAATTATCAAACAAAACTCTAAATTAGGAGAAACAAGCACTCCTGCTTAAAAAAAAATGTGATTGCACAGGAAGATTCAGAGCGTCATGGTATCTGCCCACCTGAAATGTTTTCACAAGGTCTCAGAACAAGTTTTGGAGGAAGACTGAATTGTATTTAATCCAACACTCCCCATTGCTATAATGTCTGATTACTGCTTAATTAAGAATATGAGTATTAAGGGAAGTCTTGAAAAATGAACCCCCAGTTTACATACTAAATATTGAAAAGTTAAAAGCAAACATCATTGTACTTTGATATGACAATAACCTACACTGCAGGAAGGCAAGGGGGAAAAGCTCCAAATACTCTTACTGATTTCATATCAATCCAGGAAGCCCAAAAAGAAAATTAATAAGCTTAAATTAAATTGCATTCTACCTTTCCCCCAAATGAATCTTTGCTCATTTCCTGCAAAACACATGGAAAGTAAATCTGGATTAAAGTGGGATTTCATTGCTCAAATTTCCAATCAGCTCAATATATGAAAGAAGATTTTGGTTTGTCTTACAGGGAAATTGAAGCAACGCATGCATCACACGTTTATCTTAGCTAAAATCTCCTTAGATGCTCTGCCTCTATGTCTCCACTTCTGTAGCTTAATTATTTACTGTAACTCTAGCATTTGGCATAGAACCGAAATCTAACCAAGTGTCATCCTATTACTGCCTTCAATTTTTAACTAAAATTTTGGGGGTTGTCCCGTTCTTCACTTTTGCTGATTACTTAGCAAATTCCTGCTATGCTTTGCTGAACAGTATACAGAAAGAGTAAATTATTAAGAAAAGTCAAGATATGTATTAAAAGAAGGCTACTTATTAAAAAGAGCCTTACAAAAAAAAAAAAAAGAAAGAAAAAGAAAGACTGTCAGTGCACACAACTACGACTCATTAATTAAAATGCCAGAAGATTACAATATGTTTTACCAAGATGCACTTTCAAATTTTCAGCCCTCAGGAAAAAGTAAGTTCAGAACTAGACAGAAACTAGACAGACACCAAGTTTGCTTCCTGATTTTTTGCAAGTGCATCGCCAAGAGAAACGAAAAAAATAACCCTAGTGCAGGAATACGATGAATGCTGCAACCCAGAGGTCATTTATAATACCTATTAAACTGCACATAAGGTTTGCATTGGCACAGTCATTTTCTTTGCCATCCTTTCTTCCTCCCCATTACTCCCAAATTCTTAGTCCCTGAGGAAAGCCTCGTTCAAGGTCTTCTAACAGTGGGTCTTGGAAGGGACATACTCTCACAGACAAGCTGTTCTGTCACAGAAACATACACTGTGCCATACAACGATGTACCCACACTGGCTCCAGCCTGTCGCCTACAGCAATGTCATTATACATCATCTTACAGACATCAAACAGATTTGAATCAAGATAGTGTCTGTAAACATACCGAATTATTAATTTGGAGATTGAATTCTTACAGTACTTGATGGAAAAGCATGTTTCTCCAAGCTATCCTTCTCTCTACTTGGATTTACTATATCTATTCTATGCATCATTGGCCTCACTTCATGCAGCCATTCTTTGTGATTGATATCACACCATACAGATTCGGTCTTAAAATAGGTCTTCATTCCCATAGACAAATGAAGATCTTTTAACAGCAACAAATTTTAAGTCACAGTGGTCTGAGCTGTATTTAAACCAACGATTTCTCACTGGAGATTTAAGATGTAAATCAAATGTGATGCGCTAACTTCATGTAATGGCAAAGCTGTGCAACTCACATTTGGCAAGATACCTAGAATACAGATAACTGGCTTTCTTTAAAAAAAAAAAAAGTTTTTTAAAATTGTATTCTGGACTTGATTACAACAGAAAATTTTTAAAAGTGTCAGGAGACTATGAATTACTGAAAAAAAGGAGCAAAAATACATCTTGGAAGTCAACCTAGCTGTGATCTTCTGGGCTGTTAGCTCAATATAGAACGTAAAAAATTAAAAAACTAGCCATGTATGTAATAAGAAAGACCACCAATAGGAACACTTAGGTTTCCCGCTACGTTTCCAAGAATCTGTAAGTTTACACCAATACTATGATTACCTGCAGGAAAATGTAGCCTGGTTAAGAAATCATTTATTTCATATGATTCACAGCAACGTGAATCTGTCCTCCACACACAAAGCGTGCTGAAGAAACAAAAAGATCCCTCAAAAGCAGAGAAGAGGAGTGTTGAGTAGCAAACCGCAGTTTAGATGTTGTAAACTCCACAGTACAGTGAAGGCCTGGCCTCACAAAAGCAAATTAGTACTTTGCAATAAATTACAGCAAAGGCAAAGTTTCAGTGCAAGTATGTGTAATTCTGGGAAAGAAAAAAAAAAAGGCTGGTACTGTTTTGCAACATGCACTAATTTAACAGCATTGATGACAAGAAACAGCACCAAAGTTAAAATATTTAATTATTGATTTACATCATCTGTGTTGAAATAGTTCATCAAGACCTAAGGTACACTAAAAAAAAAAAAAAAAGGAAGTATAATTAACTTAAACACACATGAGCTCCAGAGATAATATATATAGTAAATTTAGAAAGAATGCTCTTAATATTTTAGATCTAGAGAATAGGGTTCTTTTTATAAAGAAAGCTGGGTTCTTATGAATGATTTGTATGTGATTTTCATCTATATGAATGATGTTATAAAGAAGCAAACAGCTCCACTGGCCCCAAACCATTAGAAACACAGAAATCTTTAACCACTTTCAGGTACTAAATCCTCCCCTCAACAGAAGTCCAGCAGGCCTTCCACGTTAGATAAGGTGAGGCCGATAACAGACAGTACGTGGAGCACTGCATGAACGTACAGACCTGGTATGCTTTGCAGAAAGATTAAAGAACTCATTGTTCGCCTGAGAAGTTGCCCTAGTGAGCTCATGTGCCCTCTGCAAAGCTGCTGAGAGTGCAACAACCATCCTGCGTCTGGGGTCTGTGGCTATGAGCGTGAAGGCCTTCCAGATTCCTCAAAACAAACATTAACATCAGTCCTGTGACCCTCCTTGGAGTTAGCCCGTTAGTTCTTCAGATTCCAGCTGCAACATTTGGTGACAAAAGCTACCTAAGGGGCAACAAGGCCTAAAGAGGCCCACAGAACCAGGCGCTGTATGACCTGCCGTATACGGGGCGGTATTTTTATTCAGCTTTTAAGTGCTATGTTGAGGTCTAGTAAATCCAGAATTCAATGAACTGGGGAAGAACTGTGATATTATCATCTGAGCAAGTGTGCATGTGAAGCTCGTTCTAGAAACATCCAGCACATACTGGGAACACTCAGGTACTGCCAACCTCAAGCCTTCAGAAACGTTATTGGGAGCATATTTTAAAAATACTGAGGATTAGACATGATAATATAATTTTCCCCAGTTTCCTTTTGAGTCTCAATTTGGTTTCAAAATTATCTTAATTTTTTTTAAAATCAGAGTCTGACATGATCTCAGGATTCAAGGAACTCAGCTTAAGGATATCAAATGCTTTACAAGAACAACCATCATGTGGCCAGGACTACCATCCAGACGTTTTATTAAGATCACTTATGCTCCTACTAATACTGGACAGCCTCATTTATACAGTTATTTATTTTACTTCCTTAATAGGCGTTGTGGGGAGGAATCAGGAATATTCTGTTTCTCCTGCCTGCGGATTCATGTTCCAGACCCCGCGCTCCTCTCCCATCATCACACCTTTTGCAGGGCACGTCCCGATCGGCTAGAAGTGGATGAGGAGCAAGGAAACACAACTTTGAGGTCAGCGCCGCAGCCCCCATTGCACCCAGCGTGCAGTAGCACACGGGATTAGCTGGCCGCCCAGTGTGACCTCCCTGCTAGGGCCTTTGCAGGGCTCCTGCTGCACATTAGCCATCTCCTCTTTCGCAGCTCCTAAGAGGGAACTGCTAGCAGCAGTTGCTGCATAATTACTTGCTTGATTCTGTCTAAGGAGCTTAAGCTAAGAGTTGAGCGAGGCAAGCAGATTAACCATTTGGGCGCACACGCAGCGCACCAACACCCACAGCCGGCGGCTCCCGGCCCCACAGCCGGGCCCAGGGGCGCGCTGCGGCCCCTCACCCCGTCGCAGCCGGGAGAGCGCGTCCGGCCCGGTCCCGCCAGCTCCGAGCGCCGGCCCGCGCCCAGTCACATGCCGCCGGTCGCCTAGCAACGCTAAAGCCCAGCCGCGGCGCTCCGCCGCCCGGCCGCGAGCTGTGACCGGCACCGGCGGGGCCGCCCCCCGCGAGGAACCGCAAGGCACGGCCGCCTCGGGCTACGTGCGGGACCCGCTGCCCGCCGACACCGGCGCTCGGCACGGCTCCGGAAGGCGCTCCCGGGCACGGGGCGCACCGTGCCGCAGAACACGCGCTTCGCTGACGAGAAGGGATCAGGGGCCGCACGGAACAAAACGGGAAGGCTCTGTGAGGTTGTGTCGGGCTTCATCTCGCCCAGAGCCAGAACGGGTACTCGCACCCCGGGCACGCGGTGCTGCACGGCCGAAGCGGCCCCTCCGCGCCCAGCAGCGCGCTGCCGCCCCGCACAGCCCGAGAAAAGTTTGTACAAAGCAGAAAAGCCATCCCGGGATAACTTGGTACTAAGACAAGGGAAAGTGAAGAGCTGATGTGGGTTGGCGGCTCTTTTAAGGCAGAGCGAACTCCCAACACACGGCTCTGGGCACAGGCAGCTCCCTGCTACCCCGCACCGGCTCCGCTGCCCCCGCTGGGCTGTCCTCGCAGCCGCCCGGGCAGCGGGAGCAGCGCTTACCTTGGCAACTGCCCCGCAGGATGCACGCAGCGAGCAACAGGAGCACTCCGCAGGCAGTTGCTGCTTTTCCACCCGTCTGCTGCCGAGTTCCCATCTGGGCTGGGATGCTCCAGCTCCCTCCGGGCCGGCCGCTCCGCTTCGGGTGCCGCTCCGCACAGAGAACTCGGGACCTTTTTCCAATCCCGCTAGTTACAGAAGAAAGGCGCGCTCCCCTGTTGAGACATCGCGTTCTCTATAAACTCCCACCCTCCAGACATTGCATAAAGCTCTTTATACCCCGCGGCCCCGGAACTAGCATGAGAGAATGAGGCGCGGAGCGGGCCCCGTGGCCGCACTGCCCGCCCCTCCCTCCGCGGGGCAGCGGGCGCCGTGTCCCAGCCCGCAGCGCGGCGCCTTGGGGCAGAGCGCGGCAGCGACCGTCTGCAAGCGGCGCGTGCCCCTGCTTTTAGCGGCCCAACCGCACGCTCCGAACGAGGGAAGCGTATCTGACAACATGGAAATACCCCGTTAGCAAATGCAAGGGATAACGCTTATAATTTGGTTGTTATCGTTCCTCACCCAAGCATTGCAAAAGGAAAAGCACAAACAATATTACTTCTCTTTCTTAGGAGATATAACCAAGTTGGTAAAGTACTTTGGCTGAGAATGCTGAAGACGCCAGCTGGGCACCTTCCTCCGGTTCTAACTACAGCACACACGAGGCGCCTGCCTGTGTTTTATTGCTGCTGTTGCAGGAATCATATACCTACAAACGAAGCTGGAGCAGTACAGAGGAGCACAGGGAAAGATACAGATGCCCAGATGCTTCAGGATAGAACACGGGCCTGGGAAAAGGGCAGGCGTTTGGAATGCTTTCTGCACAAGTTGAGAAATGTTATGGATAAACTAAGTGAAGTTGAATTACTTTGTTTGATGCCGGTCCGGAGTAGGCTTCAGTATAGAAAATTGAGATATGCCCAGCTGCTCCTTGCTATGCACGTTCACACAGACGTGTGTGAAAAAGAGACCGCTGTGCATAAGCACGGTGGGAGGGAGATGGGTCTGTTTGTCTTGCAAGAATGAATTCTTGCAGATGAATTGTAACGATACCACCCTTATAAGTTCTCTATATTGCTTCTGTTTGTTTCACATCGCACTCATTACAATGGGTGCTTGCTAGCAACAGAATTCTAAGTGATATTTAAAAAGTGATATTTAGAACCAAACTTTTTTTTTTTTTTTTTGCTTTGGACTGTAATTTCAGTGTAATTGGGGTGGGGAGACCTGCATTACACTTGCAAAAGTTGCAAAGGAACACGTTGTTATTTATTGGCAGACAGATTTTTCTCTATGTCCCGCAGGACGCCAATCCTCCTAACCCTTTCCTAAGGTTTTCTATCTATCGGGCTAGAAAAGGAAGCGGGGCGGGGGGGGAAGGGG